>NC_058136.1:51257079-51436883 GCF_016433145.1 Gracilinanus agilis | reverse complement strand
AGGCCGAGTACACCCGGATCTCGCTGTGTTGGTCTGTGGTCAAGAGTCTGGCCCCATCTGGACTGAAACATGCTGCATTGACAGCATGCTCATGAGGCATCCAGTGAAGGAAGCAAGATTTCCCTCTGACCTGGCGGAGGTCCCAAATTTTCACAGTTTGGTCCACTGAGGCTGTGGCCAGCAACCAGTCACAGTGAGGATTCAGAGCTACGTGGCTCACCTTCTTTTTGTGCAGCCGAAGATTCCAGACCTCTTTGCCATCCATGTTCAGCAAAATCACATTGCCCACACTGTCTCCAGTGACCACCACCCGGTTTGTGGCAGACACATCCACACTGGTGTACCAATTGTCCCAAGTGTTTGTTCTGGCAAAAACCCGAATGGTGTTGCCCACAAAGTCCTTCAGGATGGTGGAGCCCTCCACTGAAGAGAAGAACAGCTGGTTGGTATTGAGAGGGTTAAACTTCATCCCGGTGATGCAGCCTCCTGCTCCGATGCCTTTAATGAAGCAGATTTTGTCCAGCACTTCATAGTCCCAGAGGATGACGTCGCCACCCTTGGAGCCCACGGCCAGGGTGCTAGGGTGGGTTGGGTGCCACTCCAGGCACGTTGTTCTCCGGTCAAAGGGGCTGGCTGTGCGGAAAAGTCGGTAGGAGCCCAGAGAGTGCAAAAAGGTCTGCTGAAGACACTGCTGGAAGGATGCCCGAGGAGCTCTGCCCTGCTTGTGTTGGCCCAGGGCCCAGATGATGCTCTGAGGGTATTCCCTCTGGCCAGACAACCCCCCGCCTGAAGCATCATCCCTTCTGCCTGAGCTCTGGGCCTGCGGCCCGCCCCCGCCCCCACGGCCCTGGGCCTGCGGCCCGCCCCCGCGGCCCTGGGCCTGCAGCCCGCCCCCGCGGCCCTGGGCCTGCGACCGGCCCCCACGGCCCGGAGCCCGTACACACCGACTCTTGTCCGGGGGCGGGAAGCTCCTCTTGCCGCGGCCCGCCTGTCGCTTTGGGGCCATTCTGTCTGGGCCCGGAGGGAGGAAGACGGTGACAGCACAGGGGAGGAGCAGCGGGGCCCAGGCCTGCGAGATGTAGCCAGCTGGGCCACGGTCCCGGGGGCGTGTCCTCAGCCCTCCCAGCTCACGCAAGCCGCTTCTGAGGGAACTTCCGCCTTTGGTCCCACCCCCTTCCTCTGTGTGTGTGTGTCTGGGTTTTTTTTTTTTTTTTTTTTTAAAGCGCAAGGCCGGAAGGCTCATTGATGTTACAAGCTACTTGCAAAAGCCAAAAGTTAAGCCCAGAAAATGAACAAAGCACAGTCCCTGCTCCGGACATATTTGAATGCCAAGCTTAAAGGCCGTGTGGGAGAAGCCCAAGATTCCCCGGAAATGTATACTTGCAGCACTTCAGGGCAAACCCCAGGGAACAAAGAACATGTCACCAACGTCGCCTGGCACATAGTAGGCTCTTCATGGGCACCCAGCTTTCCTCTAACACTCTCTCCCAGCCCCTGCCGTTGTATTCGGAGTGCCCCATCCCTCCCAGCTAAGTTAACCCGGGTACCAGATGGGCCCCAGAACCGCCCCCCCCAGATGTGGTCAGAGCAGGCCTGAGGCCCCGGGCCAGCCCCTCCTCAGCTCTTCCTGTATGCTTTGCCACTTGTCCTGGGTTCTCCTAGTTTTATTGGCTGCTGTGTAGAACTATTAAAGCGTTTGTGCTTTCTCTCAGCCCAAAATGCCGCCCATCCCATATTGAATGGATTTAGACCCTGGGTATGAAAACCGGTACACGGGGCCAGTGTGGATGTTCCCAAAACCCCACGAGGGGCACAACAAGCCTTAAAGAAAAGAAAAAGGATGCAGCAAGATTCCAGGGAGATGGAACTGGGGGCCCTGGAAAGCTCGCTATCTGATGACCTCTTCCCCACTAGGGCAAGCATCGTTGGCCCCATTTTAGAGACATTCCGATGGGGACCGGGCCTTGGCCAAGGCTGCTCAGCTGGTAAGGGAGAGAAGCAAGGCCTTCGACTCCAGAGGGCCTCCAGCAGCTGAACCGAACTGGTATTTTGATACAGCAGCCTCCTCTAAGTTAAGAGATTCAATTCCTCTGAGGATTTCCATGACAGCAGATTAGAGCGTGAAACCAGCCACTTTTTGGTACACTTAGCAGGGCTGATTCTTAGAGGTCATGCATTCAATTTGGGGCAATTACTGTCAGTTTAAACGTTCAAGATGAAGGAAGACAGTGTGTAATTAATCAAGCAGTGAGGCCCATGAAGCTTCACCACTAAAGATTTAATGAAATGATGGACAGAGTGCGGGATGGGAGAGGGAGCCGCCCGGAGTTAGAGCCAGAGAGGGGCAGACGGTGGCTCTTTATTCTTGGTTGGTGCTGGGTGCTAAACCTTTTTGCTATTGATCTTTTTGTGAAGCCCTGGACAGGCAACAGGGCCATCAGCACTGTTTGAGTCTTGTTCAAGATGCTGTCGTTCTGAATAGGAGATTCGGATCAAGGATTGAGAATTGAAGCCTTTCTCTGAAGAGCTGGGAGAGAAGCTGGCTCCAACTTCTTGCTTCCTCAAGGCCTCTAGCTCTGGCAAATGAAAGAAAAGGAGATTTGGCTACCTCCCCTGCCATAAGCCTGCCTAGGTACCAGGGGCTTTTTCTAGTCTGCTTAGCCTAGTAACTTAGAGCTCTTCCACTTCTCCAATGAGTACTTTATCTGACTCCTGCTGAAAGGATGAACCTCCTCCCCCTAGGAGAAGTTCCTTATACTTTGGGAGAGTCCTAAGGGCTAGGGATATATTTTTGAAACCCTTACTTTCTGTCTTAGAATCAATACTGTGTATTGCTTTTGAGGCAGAAGAGTGGTGAAAGTTAGGAATGGGGGTTAAGTGACTTGCCCAGGATCACCCAGCTAGGAAGTTTCTGAGGCCAGGTTTGGACTGAGCACCTCCTATCTCTAGGCCTGGCTCTCAATTTTCAAAGCCACCAACTGTCCTCAGGAATATGTTCTTTATGCCAAGCCTAGCTATATCTTCCCAATCACATCTGTTTTTCCTGTAAGCAAAACAAGTCCATCCTTCTAAATGACAGTCCCTCAAATACCGGAAGGCAGCATCATGTCGCAGCTAAGTCCTCCCTTCTCCAGGCCAAGTAGACCCAGTTCTTCCACCCAAGTCTTGTTATGGCTTACTCAGACTCCACAATCTTGAAAAGAGTTTTAGTAAATGGACTGGAATAGAAGAACTAGAATGGGCTATAGGTCTCCTCAAGCACCCAGCATCAGGAAGACAGGGCTGACCCCTGAATGGCTCTGCTGCTCCTCTCTCTAAGTCCCGTATCCTAGTGCTCATTTTGTAGGTAAGCATGTTTGTTTATACATATGTACACAGATGTATTTGTATAAGCATATATGTTTACATGCTTAAACATCTCCTTATGTATGTCAGCTCCTAGCAAAAATTGTGATAAAAATACCTCTGAAGGGGGACAGCTAGGTGGCCCAGGGGAGCTAGGTCTACAGATGGGAGGTCATAGGTTCCTCTTCTCTGTGAGATCCTAGACAAGTCATTGAACTCCAATTTCTTAGCCTTTACCATTCTTCTGCTTCAAAAACAATACTTAGTATTGAGTGAAACACACCTGGAATGCCCTGAGCCCAGGGTATAAAAGGTCATATAATGGTTTCATTCATTGTAATGATAAACACGTGCCTTTTGCAAATAGACAGACTCTGCTTTTGATGTCACAGTGGATGTAGTGCTGGGCTTAGAGTCAGAACGACAAGTTCTAATTTGGCCTCTGACACTGAGCTAGCGGTGTGACTGTGGGCAGGTTACACAGCCTTAGGGTTTTCATGTGTACGATAAGAGTCTCCCAAGGTTGTAATGGGGTTCAAAAGAGATAACGTCTGTAGAATGCTTTGCAAACTATTGCATTCCACTTATTATTGTTATTGGCAATGTTATTCCAAGTTTTGCCACCAAGTGAGGATTACCCGCCATGCTCTCTGCTCAGTTGTTTTGAGCTCGGATGTGGCTTCTATTTTCCTTCTAAGCGCCCTGACTCCATTATGACTATTGCTCGTGCCGAAGTCTGGAATCGGAGATGTGGGTGCACATGCATAATGGTCAGTATCCTATGGTTTGCAGCCACATTTCAGATCCCAGGCATTACGAGCTCTTAGCTAGCTGCGTCTGGCCAGAGGAAATTTAAGATTGAAATCCCTGGTGAGCCAAAGTTAGCTGAAAGCAGAGGACCAAGAGTGAGTCAGCAAGGGAGTAGAGCGTTTCTAAAAGTCACGTATTTATTGGCTGGGATCACTCTCAATCAGATGTCTCTTTGAAGCCAGCCCCTACTGTCCCCCGCCTCCTCTCTTCTGACTCTGCTTAGGGCTGGGGTGGATAGTGAAGGACAGAGGGAGGGCTAGATACAAAAACAAGCTACAGGCACGGTTGCTCCCATGGATGATGTCCTACCCAGTGGTTGCCAGATAAACCTTGTCAGGTTTATTTCACAGCACAGCTAGAACTGGTGGGGGGGGGGGGATGGGATATGGGCCTTTTACTCTAGACCTCATTCCACTGCATCAGGCCAAAACCACTTGATACACTTAAGGCCTCATGTTCACGGTTTAGAAAAAGAAAAGGGAAACGGTAGTCCCTGGGGATGATGGGAAATGGGCATAGTCAGTTCTAAAGTATGAACCTGAGGGAGAAACATTCTTTTACCTTCCCTAGAAATAGGGAAATTTGGAGGAAAGTTGGGTCTGTGGGAAAGTAATGTTTTTGCTGCTGTGGATATGTTGAGTTTGGGATGCCTAAGGGGCATTCAGGGGCAAGTAGAGATATAAGATCGGAGCCAGGATGGAGATGAAGGTCAGATATGTTGTTCTGGGAGTCATCCACATAGAGGTGATCACTGAACCTACGGGAGCTAGTAAGATCATCAAGTTGGATGTTTAGGGATGAAGTCGACAGCCTGGGATGGAGCTTTGAGGGATTCCTGTACTTGCTGGCTGAGAAGAATATGATCTAGGGAAGGAGATAGAAAAAGAATGGTTAGAAGGGTAGGAAGGGAACCAAGACGTTATTTCTTTCTCCTTCCTTACCTCTTTTTTTTCCAGCCTCCTGTACTGACCTATCTTCAGTCTCATTCAGTCAAGGCATCCATCAAACATTTTCTAAACACCTTCTATGGGTACGGTGTTATGCTAAGTCCTTAGGATGCAAAGTCGCAAATTAAAAGCAGTCTTGGCCCTCAAGGAGTTTAATGGTCCCACCACAATTAGTGCAGTCATTCATTTATTCCTTTCACCAGTATTTATCTCACAATGCAAGGCACTGTACTAGGCAAGGAGGGCAATATAAAAATGAGTACGAGTTGATCTCTGCCCTCAGAAAGCTTTTCTAGTCTATTAGGAGAGAGATAAGATGTGTACAAATAAATGTAGTATATAGCAGAACATTAAACATGTAAGAGAACTGAATTTTATGTTAGTTCAGGAGAGAGAGAGAGAGAGAGAGAGAGAGAGAGAGAGAGAGAGATCGATCATTTTGACCTGGTAGAGATGAAGGAAGTCTTTATGGATAAGGTTGAAAAGAGGAGGGAGGGGTAGGAGAGATGTGAGGGCTTTCCAGGTGGAGGAACAGCTGGAGGAAAGGCAACGCTGATACCTAGTTGGGGCAGTGATGTAGAAGATGACTCCAGTTTGGCTGGAGTATGGGATGTTGAAAGTGGACCCATGGAAGGCTGGGGCCAAATTATGGAGGGTCTTTAGTTTCAGGCAAAGGAGTTTGGATTTTATTTGGTAGTCAATGGAAAGTCATTAGAAGGTGCTGAGCAGGGGTTTACACGATTCATTTGATGTATTAATGAGGGAGAAGGAGTTAATGGCTGATAATGACTCAATGTGTTATTCCTTCTGTATAAGACTTGCATTTAAAGGGGTCCTGCAGGGCAGGGGTCTTTTGGGGATCCCTTAAATGACATCACCCCAATTGGGTGTGGGCAAGAGGAGCTCTGAATGGCAGAATCTCTACCTTGAAATGTTGGTACAGCTTGGGGAAATCATGATGCGTTTTTCCATTACCACAGAAGGAGAGACTCCAAAGAGTTAAACACACAATTCAATATACCAAGATTAAAGCAATTATTGTAAATTAGCTTAATCATTCCTCTATGTGCCTTCAGAGGCAGGTTTTTTTCCCATTGTCGCTACCAAATAAATGAAGGCTTGTAAATACAGATAAACTTAATTTTTAAAGGATTATCTATGCTCAAAGGTTCCAATGCTTTTAATTAAATCCCCCCACACCCCTGTTGTACAAAAACGAATGGCTGTGTTGTGGCACTGTGAGACATCAGGAGGGCACAAATGAAATGGTGGTAAAATAATGGTCCACAGTGTGACATTTGGCTCTATTTTTGTTTCTCAGTGGCTCTTGTAGAGCCCCCGATTGGCCAGTGGGAGCCCTCTTTTTCAGGATCTTCCCTGCCAGCATTTGGCTGGCGACCAGGGCAGGAACTGGCCAGGAAGTACCTGGGATGCTCCGGAGTGGGATGGGAGAGTTGGAGTTCAGAGACGGTAGAAGAGATGCTGACTCTCAAGGGAGGGGTGTTCAGCTCCCAACTATGGCCAGAATTTCTTTCTTGGAGAAGGAAGTTCACACCTAGCTGCAGGCAGGGGGGCTGATGGGAGGAGGTGCCATTCACACCTCTTAGATGGTCTAGGCTAGGGCCCTGTTCACAGGCTTTCCTGTGTATCTGCAATGCTAATTAGATCTAGTTTCAGGAAATAGCTGAGAATGAGACACAGAATTGCACTTGCAGGAACTCTTCTGATTTTGTGCCTCTGCTGAGGATGGCTGGCTAAGGCTGTACACATACATGTAGGAAGCGGCCCACTCAGGACAGAAGAAATCACACCAGGGAAAAAAGGAGAATTGAAAAGTGCGGATGGGTCAAAGCAAAGAGAATGCCTTTTGTTCGATGTTTGCTGCTCGACAGAGTCAAGATGGTCCCATTTGGGCCAATGATGGGGCCTTTGGGATTCCAGATCAAAGATACAGAGGAGTTTTCAGTGCAAAGGCAGAAAGCTGAGGTCCAAGTACCGAGGGCCTCTCTAATCATGCCTCTGCTCCTTGCAGTGATCTGGAGGAAGTTACTTCCTTCTTATGGGTCTCAGTTCTGTCACCTGTCTAATGAAGGGGGTAGACTAAATGGCCTTCAAGACCGCCTTTAGCTTGAAAGCTTTGTTCAGGAGTGGATGTAGGCTTTCAAGGTCCAAAACACAACCCTTGTTCTCTCTCAAGGGCCTTGTGGTTTAGTTGGGGAGAGCAGCCAGGGCAGGAAAGAGGGGGATTACCACTGAGAACAGTCCATTATCCTTCTGTTTAGAGAGATCGCTCCTGAAGCAATATGGCCACCTGTCTGGGGCATGGCCCCAGTAGGCAGCCACTGATTAGTGAGGTGATTTTGGTTGGGGTACTGTCAGTCAGCCAGTCAACCAGCATTTATTCAGGGCTGGCTATGAGCCAGGCACCCTTCTAAGTACTACGGGTGCAAAAAGAGCCAATGAGCAGTCTAGTCTGTACCCTTGAGGAGCTACCTCCCAGGCTCATGGGAGAAGGTTGAGCGTGGGCGAGGCCTGGAATGTCAGTCTTTAGGGAGACAGGGAGAAGAGAGGAGGGCATGTCCAGCAGTTGCAGTGGTTCATGAGCCAAGGCGAGCCAGCCTCTGATTTTGCTCTTGGGCAAGTCTGACTAGAATTCTTGTCAGAGACTGGACCCGTGACTTTATTGGTATGGGGGAACTCCCAGGAGAGGAAACTCACTCTGCATTGCAGGGCAGCATCTCTTCTTCACTTTAGAGTCCTGAGAGGTTAAGTGATTTGTCCAGGATCACACAGCAAGTAGGAGCCAAAGGTGGATTAAATCAAAGGCTACCCAAAATCTTCACTCTTTTCTCCCGAGGGGACTTGAAATTGTTTTAAGATGCTACATGGAGAACGCATAATAAGTAGACATGTGCCCCAACATCCAGTTATCCATTCATCTAGGACACTACAGAGAGACAGGGAACCGGACCTAAAACCCTATCAGAGGGAGGGGGTCGCATTGCATTTGGGGAGTTTCCCAGTGCCTTCAGCAACCTGTGAAAGAAAAAGATGGAACATAGTTGCTTTATGGCTGGGTAGAAGAGGAAAGGTGAAGCAATGGAGCGCAACTGGGCGTCCAAAAGACCCAAGTTCAAATGGAGCCTCTAGCCGCAGACACTTCACCCCGGTGTGCTTCCATTTTGTTCTTCTGTCAACTTGGGCATGCTAGCAGCACCTGCCTGCTAGGGTTGTTGTGAAGACGTGGCACAGAGGGGATGCTGTACAAATGTTAGATACCATCATGATCGTTAGTTATTATCACTAGGTTTCAACTAGGAAAAAGGGAGGCACCAGATTGTGTTGGGCCTTGAAAGGAGTCGGGGTTTTATCTTTAAGGCAGCATTAAAAGTTTTGGGGAACGGGGGCAACTGGATGGCTCAGTGGATTGAGAGCCAGGCCTAGAGAAAGGAGGTCCTAGGTTCAAATCTGGCCTGAGACACTTCCTAGCTGTGTGACCCTGGGCAAGTCACTTGACCCCCATTGCCTAGCCCTGTAACAAATAAAATTAATATAGAAGGATATATATTAAAAATATATTAGGGTTAAAAAAGTTTTAAAAAGTTTTGGGGAATGGAGTGACTCGTGTGGCATTTTTGAGTCAGAGAACCTTGCTTTTCATCCCACCTCTTCAGTGCTGTGTGACCTCAGCAAATCACTTAACCTCCCTGGGCTCTAGTTTCGTCATCTCTAAAACAAAGGGGCTGAGTCATAGACCTCTAGGGCCACTTCAGGCTCTAAATTTATGGCTGGAGCTGCACTCCACTCACCATTTCAATTTGGCAGTTGTATAGAGAATGGGTTGGTGAGAGGAGCAGCAGGAAGACCAATTAAGAGGCAATTATCATAATTCAGGCGATGGCCTCAACTATGGGAGTGGAAAGCAGGGAATGGAGGTTGTAGAAGTGGGATGGACAATACTGGCTGAAAAACACATTAAGCCATTATCAGCCATTACTGCCCTCTCCCTCATTAATTCATCAAATGAATCATGTAAGCCCTTGCTCAGAGGAGATCAGTTCAATCCAGGGTTTGCGATAAGCCTCACACTCTACCCTGTCATCTAGCAGCACTGGGAGAAAGAATTTCAGGGTTAAAAAGAGAGCATTTTATTTCCTGGAGAAACACGGGGTTCCTGAAAGCCCTGGGCATTCTTCCTAATG
The DNA here is from genome assembly GCF_016433145.1 of Gracilinanus agilis. Classification (NCBI taxonomy): domain Eukaryota; kingdom Metazoa; phylum Chordata; class Mammalia; order Didelphimorphia; family Didelphidae; genus Gracilinanus; species Gracilinanus agilis. Next base: position 51,427,579 of record NC_058136.1, on the reverse strand, counting down.
CAATCCAACCCCCTCTCTCCCTCCTGTTGGCCTTTGGGCCCAGCTCACAGCCTCTCTGCAGTGTCCTCTCTAAACATGCGTGGAGATCGGCTTCTCCAGTTTGCTGCTTGGGCTCCATGGTTTGTGGCTCGCACCTTAAAAGCAATCCAGGTTGATGTTGCTCCCTCCCTCCCTTAATGGGGGGTGGAGGGAGGGTGGCAAGGATTTAGTGCCAGCTCGGTTTTCTTTCTAAAATATCGGCACCTCTGAAAGTCCCGAGGCCCCTGTCCCCAGGTCTGACACCCATACGAGAGAGTTCAGAGGAGCATGGAAAAGGTTGGGATGGCCCCTTTGAGGGAATCCCTGGTATATTTTGCTCCCAGATGGAATGGGATCAAAAATGAGGTTCCCCTGTAGGGTGGGTCGCATGACTTCATGAGGACGGAACATTTGAAACCTGGCCCTGGGGCGGGGCCAGGAGGTCCCACAGTGAAGGAAGAAGGTGAACCTTTTTTTTGGTTGGTGGGGAAGATGGACCAGGAGTTCAATCCCATCATTTACTCAGAAAAACCAATGAAAAGAGACATTAACAAAAGACGTGGCCAAAGGTTAACGCAGAAGAGCAAATGCCACTGGATGACCCAGGAGGCACCTTCCCTTCTTACTCCAGGGATGCCCCTTTGTTCTGTGGCCCAAGAATTCCAGGCTCCTGTTTCCAGGTCCCAGCAAGGCTGAGCCCTCTGTGGTAAAGCTTGCCCTACAAGTAAGCTTTTATGCTTCACATCAGTAATTGTGGTGTCTTGGCCCCCAAGACATTTGATCATCGGGAGGTTGGGCATATTACAAACAAGGCCCACATTTACAACCCAGCCTTGATATTTACACTTGGGCAGGAGGGGAGGAAGAAGGAGGGTCCAGGACCAGTGGTGAGGCCCATCTAGTAACTATTAGCATAATTGGAAGATGACCAAATCTCTCCCTTGTGCACTGCAGATACAAAAGCTCGACCTTGGAGGAAAGCGGGGCGAGATCCTCGGAACTTTGTTCATTTCAAGTCAGTGCTGATCTCCCATGGGTGTCAGGAGCTGTCCCCACCCCCGCCCCCGCCCTCCAGCCCCCACTCTTGCCCAGGTGACTCCAGGCTCTGACCTCTGGGCTGAGTTGGAGGTTTTCCTTACTCGCCACACCTCTCTTTTTCATTGGCGATGAAATCGTTCATCACATTCATTTGTGAACTGATTCTACTAATGGGACAATGGATGCAAAAGTGCCTTGAAAAATACCCAGCGGCATAAAATAGAAGCACCCTATTTGCTCCCCTTTAGAGTTAAATACTGGGAGACATTCAAAATATGAACGTGACTACTTCAGGGCTATGATTCTTTCATTTGGATGTAAGAGGAGGGGAGGGAAAAAAGGAGAAACGATTGTCATCTTTTCTAAAGCTGGATTGGACCTTTGACTTATGTAATTATTTTAAAATATTTACATGGCACCTACTATGTGTCAAGCACAGTGCTAAGAGTTTTATAAATATCATTGGAAACAGAGGCAAACCAAGGTTAAGTGACTTGCCCAGGGTCACATAGCTAGTAAATGTCTGAGACTAGATTTGAATTCAAGTCTTTTCTGACTCCAGACTATCCCCTGGGCCACCTTTTCAAATTATATAAAGCTTTGAGTTTGAAGATATCTCCGAGGTCATTTAGGTCAGTCTCCACATTTTGAGAGAAGAAAAGTGGGAATCTCAGTAAGTCCAGCAAGTTGCCCAAAGCCAAGAAGTTTGTGGCAGAGGCAGGATGATGTTACCAGGTACAAATGTTTATTCAGGACTTGGCTTTGACCAAAAATCCAGGCATGCTGAGGCCTTGAACAACAGGTATTTTGGAGGCTTTGGGCATATCATCTAAACTCTCTGTTCCCTCTTCTGTAAACCAAGGGATTGAGACTAGAAAGTCCTTCCCATCCCCAGAGCTCGGGGTGTCTCTGCTTTCCATTCTTCCCTGATATCTCATGTTGTCCAACTTTAATAGCCTAATGGTGGGATATTGGCATTTCTGCTTTCGTTTTCCTCATGTTGCAGGGTTGTTGTGGAAAGTGACCAAAGTGCCATTAAAAAGTGGGGCCAGCCCGTGACATGACTTGTCCAGTGAAAGGGGATTAGCTGAAGTCAAGGCATCTGTTGAGCCCAGGTTTAGACTCAGATGCCATGGAAAATGTGATTTCGTCCCCCCCCCCGCCCCGCCCCCAAATTACAAATGGTTCTGTTTCTCTGATTCTCCATCAGAGGCACAAACTACAGTCTTCTTGGGAAAATCAGGCTAGTGATAGAAAACGCCCAGCTCTTCGGATGAAGAATGGATAAGAGTTTCTTAGACGTAAAGCCCTGACAGAAAAGTAATGCGAGCTCTCCTAGTAAACTGTATGTCATCTTTGGGAAGCCAAATCTGATCCATGGCTCCCAGTGGCCATGCCATCTTGGTTGGCCCCATAGTAGAGGCAGGAAGATGCAGGTTTGGTGTGCTCGGACCCATGGCAAATGGTTTGGGAGACCTCTGTCAGTTTTCTAGTGTGAGCATTTACATCTCAGAAATCAAAGGGCTTGGTTTATCGTGTTATTGAGTGTCTAGGCTTGAGAAAGTGTTCATGATGCATGAAGCAGGTAGAAATATGTTATAGTAGGACATATGTCAATATTGGAGGAATAAAGTGAATAGGGTAGAAATTGATCTGGATGATCCTCTATGGAGGCCAAGATGGCTTTCCGTCCTAGGTCTTGGCCTCCCCCACCTTCAGAGACCCAGAGTTGTAGACAGCTTGGGGAAAGGCTGTTTGTAATGGCTTCTTCGGTGATTTTTTTTTCTTATAGTTTGTATTTGTACAGATTATATTTCCATTTCCAGTCTTTCACTTGAGTTTGAATTCTTGGCATCCATATTGTAATGGGGAATCTTTGTTTTGTTTTTTGTTTTTTTTTTTTTACTGAAGAGCAAGGATCGGGCCTATCTTGGCCCTAAGGAAAAGGTAAAGCGTCCTTGATTCCTGGATGGAATTATAACGAGGAAAACATTTTTCTTGCCCAACAGATGTTTAAATCCTAATTATTCTTCCTCTAGTCTAACAAGTATCTATTATGAGCAAGGCCTGAGGGAGTGACCGGCCTCTAAGCTTATCTTCTCCAAGGTCTATCCTGCCTGGCCCAATCAGGATATCACCAGCTCCAGCGGGTATGATCAGAAAAACAGGCTGATTGTAAAGGCCTCTCTAAAATGGATTTCCTAAATTTTCTCTTGATTATCTTCCCTCCCTTACCACCTCAGCTCTCTATAAATAAAAGAAGGAAGGTTAGAATGAGAAAAGGATATTGGGTTGACCTCTTGTCTGGTCCTCAGTAGAGACCCTGAACTCTGGTTATGGAATGGCATCTCCTAGAGATGTAAGCCATTCTTCATTCTCCAGCTACGTGGACATACTTTGAAAAGTCCCTTCAGGTCTACGTGTTTGTTTTGATCAAAGAAGTGTTATATTACTGTCTAGAGCAGGGTGCTCTGATAGGGTCTAGAATTGTGCGATTACATTTCCCTTCAGTGTCTTTCTGGCCTCCATTGTGAATGGAGGGAAAAACTACGGGTCATTCAGAAATGAAGCCCTCGCCATACACGGGGCCTCCCCTTTGGAGCTTCCCCTGTTCTGTCCAAGCTACTATCTTGGGTTGTCCACCTCATTGGGAATGTGTGCTCTCTTCTTCACCACGATCGATCGGGGCCCAGCCTGGGCAGAGTGAGATTGATCAGTGGGTAGTAGTAGAGCCATCCCCCAGTTCTGCTTATGGCTTTTCCTCACACCCTTCTCTAGTTTTGAAGTCCAGTCCCCCAAAGCTTTAAACAGAGCCCTTACCCCCCCCCCCCCCCGGCGTCTCATTGAAGTGTTCATGTACCTTACACTGAGTGAAGATTTATAGCTATTTTCTATTTCTTTTGGATTTGTATTTAAACAGTTATTATTTATCACTCTTTCTTTTGTTCTTCTGAGTGAATTGCAGTGGAGTCGATATGACGAGGGGTATAGGCACACACACATGCGAAAACCGAGAGGTAGTGTGTATCATAGTTGACTTTATTGAATAGGCGTGTATTATCACATGAATGTTGGTTCCCCCCCCCCCCATGCTATTCATGGCACTGACTGGACACAGTTTTTATTCTTAGCCAAAAGGAAGCATCTGCCCACACGGTATCTACTGACAATGAAATCCTGTGTTTGGGCAGCCACTCAGCACAGCCTGGGGGTTTCCCAGCATCAAAAGTCAGCTAGCAAAGGACCCCTCGATTGCAGAGGTAGTTGGTGGTTCTACTGTGGCCCACAGAAGGAGGCATGAGATACAGATTCATTAAATACGGTGGGGAAATAATGTCCAGCTTAAGTGGTTCTCAACCGTATGGCCATTCTAGGACATACAAGTACTCACCAGACTTTGGCACGGCTGCGAGCACGCATTCAACATCAAAGCATGCAAAGTAGTATGTGTAGACAAGAATTGGTTTTTTGAGTGATAACTTCAATTTGGCTTGAGTACCAAGAATGAATCAGAAAAAGTTAAGCTAGATTTCTGTGCGGTGACTAGCAAACAGTAGAAGGGTTTTGGACTATTTTCTGCGTAACTGGGCCTGTTCTGTGGCGTTTAGCAGTAGTATAACTAAATATGAGAAGACTTCCATATCATTATGGTGATATATTTCACTCTGTATTTTGTGTGTGATCTTTTTTGATCTGGGCCTTGGCAGCAGTATTGGGGGCAGGATCACTATGGAGTTAAGAAACGGTATTTCAAAAGTCACTTAGCTGGAACTTCACAAAAGATCCTCTAAGATTTGTTGGGTTTTTTTGAAAAAGGCATTTGGGATTGCTCTGAATACAAATATAGACTCTATCAACAAAGGTTCTTTAATTCATTTTTTTTGAAGACTAGAAAATAAGGCAAGTTATGTCTTAAAAAGATGACGTATGCACACTTTTCGCTACTAGCTCCACAAGCTTGATTACATGGCCAAATCTTCCCCCCGCAGCCAGGGCGAACATTGACAGCAGTACATGCCGCGACCAGAAAAGCGACCCAAGGCCCAAAGCAGTCCTAGCATGAAGTTTCCAAAAAGGCTTGGTGACATCTACAGCACAGGCACTGTATGTTTACATAAATTAAGATAATGTTCTATTATCAACCACAAAACTGATAAGTTCCTGAAAATCACAAGGCAACAAGAGGGACAAAGTTGTCAAAATAGGCATCTCCAGATGCTGCTGTTCCTTCTGCCTTCAACCTTTTCCAAATCTCTTGGCCTACCACAGAAGGCTGAGGGGAAAAGTCAGCCTCGTTCGAGTCTCTTCCACCTGCCGGTCTGTGATCTCTTGATCCCTTGGTTGGGAGTTTTTCAAGTTGACGAATTACTTCTCTCTTTGACCACAGCTAACCTTTTCACCACTGGAAATCAGTTGTCCATACGAGCAAACATCTAGGCCTTTTCACTTTTATGACTCTTATACAACAACCACATAATTTACAAGAATGAGTTTTATAACCAAATTCCCAAAATGTCATGCCACACATTTCCCAAACGGAGCCTAAGCCAACATGCAAGTCTAGTCTCTTGAGGGGAAAAATAGGGATCCATTCTCTCTCTCTCTCTCTCTCTCTCTCTCTCTCTCTCTCTCTCTCTCTCTCTCTCTCGGCATTTTTTTTATAGCAGGAGTTTCTATTTTGGTCCATGACTGGAAGAAAACTAAGATTAACAACAACTCTTAAAAGGTTGACTTGGCGATCTGTTCCTTTGGGATGGTGACAGCAGTGACCACATTTGAGGACAGAGGATTGGTTTTTCTTTAAGTGGCAGATAGAGTATGTCAGCTAAGGGGAGGCAGATAAGGACACTATTGCGGCAGTTCCCCAATTGACTTTTCAGGCTACTCTGTTTCCTTGGGGTGGTACAGTGTATCTACACGGGCAAACTGAGGTGAAGAAGTAAGGCTTTTAGCTGTAATATTCAGCACCCACCACTTGCCTGCAAAAAAATAAAGTCCTGCCATTACCTGAAATGCTCAGGCTAGAACTGATCCCCTTTGTGAAGTTCAACTAATGGAGTTTCTCCATTTCATCGGGAGATGCAAGCAACTAGAAGTAATGTAGGAGTCCCCCCAAAAGGCAATGATCTCTACAGGCCTTTGAGCTGTCCTCCTTCAGTGACCAGGCCCTAAAATGCTGAGGATGTGAAACCTCTGATTTTGGACTTTGGGATTCAGTTAAATGTTTCCTTGCAGGCACTCAGGATTCTGGAAACAGGTTCCACCTGTGCAGGTTTACCATCGACTAGGTGAGGCAATGAATAGCTATTGGCACTTCTCCCTGTAGCCAAATGGAATGGTGCCCTTGGAGGCTAGGGAGCAGCAGAAGGAAAGGATTTTCCACTGCCTTAGACTTTGCTGGTCCTCTAAAGTCCAGGGAGAATCATTTTTGTCTCTAAGAAATCAGGATAATAGAATTTTTGGAATCATCCTTAGCATAAACAGTAAAATGCGAAGTGTTTTTTCTCAAAAATATCTGTATAAAGTATCTGTATAAAGTATACATATATATGTGCACAATTAGAAAATACCCCTTTAAATAAAGTTTAAAACACCCTCGCCAGCTGATTCCGTCACAATTGGGCACCATTTTTTAAGAAGTAACAAACTCTAGATTGATGAACAGTTTAATTTCAGCAAAAGCACATGAATCCATTCGATTTCCCTGGGGACCAGAGCCTAAGGAACTTGAGTTGTGCAAGTGCTAAGGTGGCTGGCTTCTCTCTTAAGCTGTGTTCTCAGTCTTCATGAATAGGCACAGTTTTGTTCCTCTAGGAACAGCAATGGACTGCTTCTTCACTGGGACCTCATCTACTTCATCACTGCAGTTTGGAATCAGTTTCTATTTTCTTCTTCTCTATCCAGTGCCTACAGGGTTTCTTCCTTTCCTCACCTGTCCCTCCTCAGCAGACCACCTGAGAATACACAATCAATGCAAGTCCTTACACTCAATACCCCCGCTGCTGACTCTGGTAATTGTGTTCCTATTAGTACAATCATGGGGCTTTGGGGTTTAGCAGTAGATTTACAGAGACACAGAACTTGGATTTGATTTACTTTCTTCTTTGTCACACGAGTCCATGCTGCACTCTGCTCAAAATGCCTCTTGGCTTCCAACGCCATTCTCTGAGGTCTTCGGCCTCCGGGTTCATGCAGATGGGATGGCTCCATTGTGGCGGGAACGTGACCTTTCCAAAGGTGCTCGTCTGTTATCTGTAAGACAGAGAACACAAACAACTCTGTAAGCTTTAGATTCTAGAGGATTTAGATCCTCTAGCAAGAGGTTTTTCAAACAGTTCCCAAAGACCACTTCGAATAACTATGTAAATAAGTCACATGGTTCATAAAGGTGCTGCTGCTGCTAGGCCGCAGCCTAACAGTTCTACAGTCATCGAGAAACGATTTGTGTGTAAGAAAGATCAGAGGGATAAAAGAAAGCAAAGGTGACGGCAAATTCCTGGGCAAAAACATTAGAGTGAAAGGCTCCAGAGATGGTTGGTCCCCTTTGTTGTAAACTCTTTTAATTCAATATGTTCGTTCTCTCTCTCTCGGCTATCCCAGAGCAGGAATGAGTTTGGGCTTTTTACCCTTGACTCCCATGCCAGTCAGCCCTGCCACCTAATATTTAAATGCATGACTGTCTGATCGGAACAAATTCGGTATGTTATTATATATGACTACATTAGGGGGACAAATGCCAAGTATCCATCTCCTCCAACCATCAGAGGAAACGGAAAGTTTGGGGGGCACTAAGAGTTGCTGAGAATACTTTTTGTTTTAACAGGAAACTGCAGTTTGATGATGACTGCTATGTGATTATCACCTCTCTTTTAAAATGCAATTGATGTGGGCGAAAATCCTTTTCTGACAAAAGCATAATATGCTCAGAATGAGACTAGGTCCCCAGAAATAATGACTACTACCAGCACTTCCATAAATGCTAACGCTTTACACTTGTTAATTTGTTAATTCTCGCAACATCCCCAGGAGGTAAGCCCATTTCCTTCCATCCTATTATCTCGGCTTTAGTGATGAAGGTTACACAGCAAATCAGTGAGATGATCAGGGTTAGAATGCAGAGTGAATGCTCAAACATTGGGCCATGCTTCTTTGGGAGCTAGACCGTTTCCCTCCTGAATGAGAATTGCATAGGGAAGATCTAGTGACATTGGACAGTGTAGTGTATCTGTCCCTTAGGAAATAGGGTTAGCCAGTGGGGTACTCCTGATGGATTCGAAATGCCTGAATTATAGAACAGGGTAGAGCTAACGGGCTCTCCTGCCCTTGGTCTCCATAGCACTATTTTGGAATTCACTGAATTGACAGGCCTAGCGTGGTTGGGTGGGTGAGTGGACTTTCTCTACTCAGACATACATCTGAGTCAAGGATTATTTGTTGATCCCTTTTAAATACACCATTAAAATGCATTATTCTGTATAACCAGTAGAGGGTAGAAATAGCATTCATGGGTAAATTGCCTTTCCCTTAGATGTCACTGGTTGACATCAAGATTAGCTCGGGATGTCCTTTTGGCATCTTAGCGCAAATGAATTTATGATAGAACTTTCCCACTAGTAGCCATTTCCTCACATCCAAAAGCCATCGCAGATGAGTATAATGCCAAGGCAGTGGTCCTTGGAGCTCTCTCAGCCTGGGGAAACTCCTTTAATGCCATATCACTGCGACCAATGTATTACTTCCACTTCCTGCCCTCTTTGGGGAAGGGACCAAGGCTAAGCCCAGGACGTTACAATGCCTACCTAGTGACAAAGGAAGCAATACCTGACAGCAAAATTGGCTGAATGGTTGTTCTTCATGTTCTTGTTGAAGTTAGCAGTATAATTTGGGAAAGACACAATGGGATGATGGTCTTCTTTCTCACATGCCCAAGATCCACCAGGGGTGGAGAGTGGCATTCTCAGCATGAAGGTATATTTCACCTGCTATGTTTATCATATCACCCATGTTTCTTCAGTAGAGCAGGGAGAAGAATTTCTGTGGACCTCATTGCAGGTACATGGCTAATGGATAGAGTTCTGGGCTGAAGGTATTTTGGAAGACCTGAGTTCAAATATGGCCTCAGATACTAGCTGTGTGATCCTGAGCCAGTTGTGTCAGTTTTGCCATCTGTAAAATGAGTATAACAAACACCTCCTACCTCCTGAGGTTATCATGAGGCTAAAATCAGATAATACTTGTAAATTCCTTAGCACACTTTAAAGCACTGTGTAAATGCAATTATCATTAGTTGAGAGGGGACATTACAAGTTCTGTTTTGGACAGTTGCTGACAGGCTGTCCAAGTAGAAATGTCTAATATACACTTGTGATGCGTGACTAGAACTCAGCAGAGAGATATGGGCTGAGAGTCATATATAATTGAACCTAGAGGAGGTGATGGATTCTCTAATAGGAATATGAAGAGAAAAGGGCCTCTTAAGGGACATCCTTGGTTAGGGGGTGGGACATTAATACATGTATGGCCATGATCCACCAAAGGAGACTGAGAAGCAACAGTCAGACTTGTAGGAAAACTAGGGGGACAGTGTCACAAAAATCCAGGGGCCTTCATAGTGTGAAATGTGACAGAGAACTCAAGAAGAATAACAACTCTAATTTGTTCAACACATTTTGCAATTTCAGAGAGTAATCTCAATTGAGGGATGAGGTCAAAAGCCAGATTGCAAGGGACTAGGAGGTGAGGAAGTGGCGGCAATCAGTGTAGCCATCTTGTAGTTGTGTAAATGATCATTTGAGGGGATGGGGAAAACTGGGGAAAGCTGCTAGAAGAGATGGACTTGTACATTAGAAATTGAAGCAAAGGAGGATGGGCTGGAAACTTAGTCTTAATGGTCTTAATTTTCACAGAAAAGAAAGAGAAGAAAAGGTTTGGCCAGCTGTTGTGGATAGGAAGTAAATTAGGGATTTAGCCATTTTGAGGGCTGAAAAAGCATAAATCTGTAGTGTGGACTTTAAGCAGCATGGTTGTGTACCTTCCTTCTGTAATGTTCAGTAGAACAGGAATAAGATGAGAGAAAGTGTGTGGCTGATGGTCACAAAATAGTCATTTTTGTGGGAAGAGGGAAGTGAGACAGGATTTTGGAGGCTCTGTTCACGAAGAGACCTCCTTTGTGGAGGTGAAGCAAACAGGTGATAGTGATGGTACAATCGTTTCTGTGTGCAGTTGAGGAAATGGGATGCCAAAGCATCTTGTATTTTGAAGTGTCCCCACATATAATAAGGGCAGGAAAAGAAGTCATCCCAGAGACAATGAGACGATGAGATATGGGACAAATCAATTTCGACAGAATTGAGGAAATGTGCCCTGAATAGAGAAGGAAGCTCTAATGATAAATTAAACAATTCCAGTGCAATTCTCATCTCAATGACACAGTTAAACTTTTAAACTAGAAACAGGTCATGCTGGGTAATCGATATCCTTCATTACGTGCAAAGAAATCCACCCAAGGAAAAATGAATCCTTGCATTATGGCGGTGTCTTAGGTTGGCGGAAGAGATGGAAGTTATTTTAATGAGGATGGTAATGGAAAGCAATAATATTAAAGGACTTCACAGACTACTGTGACTATAGACATACAACTCCCATTAACTGTAATAGGAGTTAAGCACATGTAATGATAACAAAATAGACCCCTAAATGTCTTTCCAATTGGAAACGCAGTCTAGGTACTCGCATGCTCTCACATGGAAAATTGTGATAGCAAAATTGATTTCACGTTGAAATTGCCCAGGGTCTGGTATGGGCAGTTTCCCTGGGTTAGGGAGTGGAGGAAAGAAATATCTGCACAATGAACATCTTTACTTTTCTCATCTTCATGGTCATTATTAGTTTGGTTATTAAGAGAAAGTTTCAATATTTGCAATGAATTTATTAATTCAGTAGCTCGTTATCAGCATGCAGCTCTGCTGTGCTCAGGAAAAAAAATAAATTATATTTTATAAAATGGCTGCAGTGAAATTCCATCACTTTTGTCTGTTTCACTTTTTTTCTTATTCCTACCTGGTAGTAGGAACTCTGCTCTCTGTCTCTATTAGAAGCTTCATAGTTGCAGCCTCTCAGTTCTAATAATATTGAGGTACACACTCAATTACAGTAACTTTGGGGAGATTGAAATACGTGATAAAAGTAGAGGCACGTGGCACAATAACATAGCTTTACGGCCCTAAAACTTAATCCATATTAAGCTCCAAATGTAGAAAATCTGCTATGCTTATTATTATTATTATTATTATTATTATTATTATTATCTGTTATAAACCAAGATAGTTCCCAAACATCCAGAATGAACCTCTGGGGATTTTCAATGACTATCATTTACATAATTGATAAGTGGACTTCAGAGAGATCGTGCCTTTGCATTTCAGTCAAAGATAGTACTCACAGGGGAAAACCATCTATTATTTAACATTCCAACTGTATAAAAAGTCTGTCGTTGATTATCTTTCGACCCAATGACAAAGCCTAGTTGCCCTTTTAACAAAATGTCATTGTTCCATTTTTTTAAATTCTAAATTGGAGAGAGATCAAATAAAATGAGCATTTTGACATACAAAGTGGAATCGAAAAAGGATTGTACATGAAATCATTAATCTATTACATACGGCTTTCTTTTCCTTTTCGGCACATACTAAATTCAACATGTAACTTTTCAAAGCTGTCCTGCTTGTCTATGTATTCTTTGAGCCTTCTTTTTCTTCTCTTCTGTGCTTTAAAGAAAAATGTTCAATGACTTTTTTTTTCTTTTAACAACCATATTGGATAGATCACTCTTTCCTCCCCAAATTGGAAAGAAAAGACAAAGACCCAACTCTTGTAACAAATTTATGCTAAATCAAGCAAAGTCAAGTCCCAGATTGTCCATACCCCAAAATGCATCTTGAGTTCATCACTTTTCTGGCATAGATATCATACTTCACCAAGATCAGAGTTCTTTTTACACTGTTGCTATCATTCTCCTAGTTATGCTTATTTCACCCTGCATCAATTCATAGAAATCTTCATAGTTTCTCTGAAACCATCTCTTTTGTCATTTCTTATGGCATAAAAATATTCTATTACACTCATATATCATAATTTATTCCACCATTCTTCTTGGTTTCCCCTCCCCCCAATTAGTTTCCAGTTCTTTGCTACCAAAAAAAAAAAAAAAGAGCTGCTACAAAATGTACATATGGATCTTTTTCTTCCTTCTTTAATTTCTTTGAGCTAGAAAGCCTATGGGTGGTATTACTGAATCAGAAGACTGATGCAGAGTTCCAAACTGCTTTCCAGAATAACTAGACCAGTTTCTTGCTCCAATAATACTGCATTAAGTATTTTTTTCTTGTCCCTTCCCCAATACTTTTTATCTAATCATCTTGAAGCAGATCCTCAGGGTTGTTTAAATGCATTTATTTTATAATCTGTGATTTAAAAAATCTTGACTGCTTGGATTTTTTCCTTTGAGAAATCCTTTGATCACTGGGGATCTGATATTGGAGAAAGAGCTCTTTTTATTAAATATTGGAATCAGCTTTTATATAATTTCTATATGAGACCTTTATCAGAGAAGCTTGCTGCAAAGATTTTTTTTCCCCAATTAATGGTCTCGCTTCAAATTTTAAGCATGTTGGTTTTGTTTGTCCAAAAACTTTTAAATTCTATAAAAACAAAATTGGTCATTTTATCTTTTGTGCTACTCTTTATCCCTGAGGTGGTCATGACACTTCTCCCTTATCAACAGTTACAAAACATCTTTTTTTCCTTATCCTGCTTATTTGTTAGTGATATAATCTTTTATGTCTAAGGTCAATTAGACTTTATTAAGTTGGAGCTTTTCTGGGCACATGGTGTGAGATATTGGTCTAACTCTAATTTCTGATAGACCGTTTTCCAGTTTTCATCAAATTTTGGGCCCTTGCCTTAGCCCAGCAGCTGAGGACTTTAGGTTTATCAAACACTTTGCTATTAGGTTCATTTGCTGGGTCTTTTCTTCCCAATCTTTTCTACTGACCAACTTTTCTATTTTTCAACCTATCAAAGAGTTCTTCTGACTAATGTTTACAACATGATATTTACTGTTAAGCCCTCTCCATTCTCACTTTGCCCCCCCCCCCCCAATTAATTTCCTTGAAACTTCTTGACCTTTGATGCTCTACATGACTTTATTTTTGTGGTTCTAGCTATTTTGGTAGTTTGGAATGGCAAGGAATAAGTAAAGTAATTTTAATGAATAAAAAAAACATTTCCTGAGTGCTTATTATGTTCAAGGTCCTGCAGATAAAATCAGAAAAGTAAGGGAGTCACTGCTCTCAAGGAGCTGCCATTCAAAGGGGGGAAATAACCCACATGGAAGGTTTTAGCTACAAGTCAGATAATAATGCCTCTTCTTTCATGGTATTTCCATTGAGGAAATCACATCATTTGTGTTGAATCATGTAATCCGGCCAACAATATTCTTTTCTGGTTCTTTAGGAGCTGTGATCCTCAAACTTGCTGAAGGAGTTGCTAGGCTGTATCTCCACAGGACGATGGCTAAAGTCATTGTCTTTTTGGCTTTTCACATGAATTAGAGGGGAGATGGTGGTCATGGACCACATGTTCTCCCTCAGCTAGGCCCAGTTGCCTGCTCCTTTCTCCATAGTTGTTGTTTCCCTGGATAATGGTAGGCTACAGAAGCCTAGGAATGGATAATTAATAGTTTTCTAATTATTCAAGTTTTTCTCTTTCTATAAAGAGCTTCTTTGTTAGTATTATAGTATTAACATAATTACAGTTTGCCTTCTTTGGTACATTCCCAAATACTTCAAATATCTGTAGTTAGTAGCCAAATTCCTTAATATGATGCAAAAATATTAAATACTGGCAAAGTGGCTAAACTGTTTAAAAGATTTTGGCTCATGGTTTTCTTTTTCTGGTTTGGGTATCATGATTATATTTTATCTTAGAAGGAGTTTGGTAGGATTTCTTCTTGTATTACTTTTACAAATAGCTTAAATAATATTGTAATTGATTATACTTGGAATGTCTGCAAGAATTTACTTGTAAGTTTTTATTGTTCTGGAGTCATACATTAGGTGCGTGATACAGTAGTCTTCTTTAAGGGCGACTACACGTGGATCCTAAGTGTCTTTGGATGGCTCTTAATGATGAGATCTTAAATCTCTAGACTTGGCAACATCGACTTAGAGTTCTAGACATCTTAATTTCCATTCAAAGATCTATTGCTGACAACTCTATGGTCGTCTAGGTCTCTGTGCATCTCTCTTTCACTTCATCTTAATATCATCTCTTTTTGTCTCTATCCCAGTGGATCTCAACCTTCCAACTCTTGGGTCCTATAAGTAAGGCTTTCCTATTGCTCTTCTGGGAAGAAGCCCTCCATTTATTTCATTTTCATGTTAAAGAAAAAACCCTCAAAATGTTGCTATTTCCTGATGGCAAGATGGTCCCAAAACAACAACAACCTAAAACCCTGTTTGGGCTACTGAAACAATAATGTCAGGCAAGTAAGTAGCAGGAGAAAAAAAGAACATCTTATTCAAAAGAACTACATATTATAAGAGGTATCTGGGAATCTCTCTACCAAGAGGCATGCAGGACTTTTATGAATACAACCTGAAATTTTCCAGTTGGAAAGATATTAATTGCTGATGGTTAGGCTAGGCTAATGTAAAAGAAAAAATTGGGGAGGATTCCTTGAAGCTATCCCAATTAAACTAACACAGGATTATTTTGGAGAGTAGGAAAAATTCATCTGGAAAAATAAAGAGGTCAAGGATCTCCAGGGATACAATGGGGAAAAAAGGAATGGAGGGAGTCTGGCAGTGCTAGCTTTCTAATTGTATTATAAAGCATTAAACTAAATTGGTACTCCTTGAAAATAGGACAGATCAGGTAAATAAGACCTAGAAGCATTCGAACCCAATAGCGTATTATTTGTCAAACCCTAGTACATTAAGTACTAAGGTATGGACTCTATTTGACAAAAACTACTATGAAAACTGCCAAGTAGTCTGGCAGAAATTAAGTATAGATTAGCACTTGATGGCATATACAAGAATAAACTCCAATAGGCTGTATCACCTGAATATAAAAGTGCCCATTGGAAAAGATATAGAGATGATGCTAAAAGACAAAAGGAATAATTTTGATTTCATATATATGAAAAGCTGCAGTTAGAATCAGAAGGCAAATCATTAGTTTGGGAGCAAAATCTTCATAGCATTTTTTCTGAACAATTTATATTTCCAAGTACCACTCTTTCAAATGAAGAAATGCAAGTTATCAACACCCAAGTGAAAATGCTCCAAATTACTACTAATGAGGCAAATTCAAATTCAAACAATTCTAATATGCTATCTATCTCTCATACTAGTCAGATTGGCAAAGTTGGCGAGAAAAGGAGTTAGGTTAGCAGTTGTGCAAGTGTGGACTGTTTTTGAAGCTATGAAGTGTTTTAACCATCCTGGAAAACAATTTAGAACTATACGCAAAACTTTACAAAAGAGTACTTAAAGGTCTTTGATTCAGTCATTGATATTATTATTATTATAAATGTACCCAAAGGAGGTCAAGGACTCATAAGTTGGAGCTTATTTATGGGAGAATTTTTCTTCGTATCAAAAATGGCCATCAGGTGGGAAATAGCTGAATCAATTGTGGTAGATGAATGTAATGGAATTTTACTGCATTGCAAGAATTGAGGAATGTGAAGGACAAGAAAGAACCAGAAAAACAATTTATCCAAATTATGCCACAAAAATAATATGACGGAAAAGAACTGAGCAAAGTAGCGACCATTGATGACTTTCAAAGAAAGTTATGAAGTCGTGGGAGAGAAGCATGTAAACATTCTCAGACATGGCCAATACGGAGATTTGTTTTTCTTGACTATACATATTTATTACAAGGCAGGGCTTCTACTGGGGGACAGTGATGGATTAACAAAAATACAGTTCCCCTGGCCCTGGAATAGCCATGTAGTGCACATCGTGAGAATGAAATCGAAGTCCCAAAACCCAGCTGTAGCCCCCTCTAAAGCATTCGATGTTTTCCCGTAAAAAAAGTCACCAGTCCCATTGGGCCATGATATTCCTCGAGATCTTTATTGAGAATTTGCTTCATGAGGCTATGTATATAGATGTATAACAATTATTAGATTTAATATCTGAATGAACTCGGGTTCCCATTAGAGCCCAAATGCTTCAATGACCCTATTATTTTGCTTCCACTGCTCCCAGACCCGATCAAGTTAATTATTCTAACAAAATATTTAGGACATGAATTTCTGATTTGATTTAAACCAAAAGGGACAATGAAAAGTGCTTCTCCTTAAACACCCCCCCCCCCCCACACACACACAATACAGAAGAAAGGAAGAGCACGATGTGTGGCAACGTTGGCAGTAGGCAAGTCCCAGATTGACAGTACTTCATACACCTGTCATGTATTATAATCTGCATTCTCCTTGTGCCTAGCCCACTGGGCATGCACTAACTAGGCTTTCGCTAAATGTTTATTCTTTAATGTGATCCAAAGATGCAGTGACCCTCCTATTTGGATTTGGATTTGTGATACATATTTGTGTCTTCATTCTTTAAAGTAACACCCCAGACAGACAGGCAGACAGACAGGAAGCAGCACCCTTTAACAAGAGAAGGGGGAACTCTTGGGCCCTGTGCTATATTTGCTCCTCTTTAAAGTAAGTAATCTGCAAATGTGTGAAGAAAACACTTTGTAGAACAAAGCCACTGGCAAAGGGCAGATATGGAGGCAGCTCAGAATTTCTACCCAGACAGTCCACGTGCACTGAACATGCTCTTTTACACCTGAATAGTTAAGGTCAAAGTCTTTGTCTTAATACAAAGACAAAGCATGTCAGCTCAAGCAACCTGTACTGGAGTGTTCCTCGGGAGCAAAGGCTGCGATGGGGCTAGCATCTCCGATACTCTGGGTTACAGTCTAGAGTAGCAGCCTTCATGTGAACATCTTCAGTGTACATTCCAAGTGCCTCGAGAGAGCTCCTGCTCTTCTGGCCTAGGCGGGGGTGCCAAAGAAAGTCTAAGTCCTCTTCTACATGATTATTCTCATCATCCCCACCGCAGCCCCCTCCACCCCCCAACTCACATGCCAAGCCTTTTCCCCTCAGGTTTTTTCGGCCATCCTCGAATGGCAGTCCCCTTGTCTGGGGGGACGCTCCCTTCTGGGCATGCTTCAACCTGTCAATGCCCTTTTTAAAGTGTGGTGTTTCCACATGGAGACAGTTGTGGTCTGCTCAAGGTGGAGAACTCGGGTTTGAATGCTGACTGCTATTTCTGTTTCTATATGTGTATTGTATAATCTCATACAAGTAAGAGCCTCTCTGGGCCCGTTTCCTCATCTACAGGATAGATGCAGTGTTGCTTCCTCCCTAGATCTTTTTCAGCAACGCCGGCATCTCACTTGGCCAGATTCGGTGACCTCATTGACCTTTCTTGCGTTGCCTCATATTAGATTCAGGTCCTGGTTCTTTTTAGGCTTCTGTAGACTACAGTGTTGATAGTCTGGATTCTCCCACCCAGTAGGTTAGTGACTCCTCCCAGTGTCGGCTGATCCCTAGATTGGCCAGGGGTGTCATCTCTGCCTTCATTCGAGTCACTGATCAAAATGCTTAACAGAGCAAGGTCAAGGACAGATCACTAAAAAACCTCTTTTCAAAGGCACCTTCTAACTTCGGGTCTCATTAGGAGGGAGCTTTAAAGTCCCTCCTAGAGTTCATTGTTGCCCATTTTGAATGTAAGCTAAGCGCTCCAAAGAAGTTCCATTCCTTTTCTGCGAATACACGCAATAATGAATTTGGAACTTTTAGGGCACCGATTTATTTCTCATCAGTGAATGCATTTGTCCTTAAAAGGAATGAAGCTGACATCAAAGTGGTCCCCTTGCCCCTTGCCTCCTTTCACTAATGATATGTAACGGCTGCTGAGCCTGCAGTAAACGTGTTTATGTCCAGTTGAATTCCCATCATTTTACAATCCATCTGATTCCTTTTCTTTTTTTTTTGAAAAAGGCAGTCCCAGGAGACCAGCACCAGCTCCTGCTTCAAGGCATTTCCTGACATCAGCCTTCACTTCGCACTTCAACTTCAAGTCTCTGATTTGACAAAGCACACAGAGAGTCAGGAGAGAAGTCTCTTTCTGTGCCTCCTCTCCAAAGGTGCCTGACAGGAGTCAATAGTGATTCCTTCCGAAGGCTACCATCGAAAAATGCCAGATGTAAGTCTATGGGGAAGCTTTCTAGCTATTCCTTACAATATTTTATTAAAGAGCAGTGTAAGAATGCATTTGACTCAGTGGGATTTTTCTTCTCCTCTAGTTCACTGCAATCCATTGTAGCAGTTGGCAGTTTAAATAACAGAAGTTCAGGACCGCCAGGCAGAGAGCCCCCCCCCCTCCTTTTCCATGCTCTATAAAAGCAATAGATTCAAAGAAGGAAAAGAAAGAGGGAAAAAATCTTCTTTTTTATAAAAGGAAGTTCTTTCATAATTGAGGCGGGTAAAATTCCTCTGAGCTTGTGTCATTCTTTCCCTTTCCTATCGAGAGGCGACCATAGTTTTCTCCCTGAGTATTGCAATCATCTGCTGTATTTTGAATGTACTCAAAACAAATCCACTTCTTATAAAATAGTAGTGACAACCCGTGCTTTGTAGTACAGCGTGAAAAAAAAAATCTCTTGAATATCATTATAATAAAGGCAGCCTGTCCATACTGACTATTTGGAGGTTACCTAAAATAGCCACATTTCTGACTCAAGCGTGGCCTAACGGTTGCAATTTGGCACTCTGCAGTATTTAAATGGAACTGAATATACTATGAGAAAATTTGGGAGGAACAAAGAAAGTTGGAACTGGCGCCATCACGGGCGACCTGTTCGGTTTTGTCTGATGGCATCCCGGGCCCCTTATGGAAGCTCCAGGAAAGGCAATAGGTGAAGGGAGCGAGAGTAAAGTCAAAGTTTCCACATTTGTACATGGAAAATGATTAAAAGGAGTCACAGATTCAACTTCCATCAGTATACTTCTAGCAGTTTCTTAATGTTTTTTAAAGGCTTGTTATAGCCTCCCTCGACGACAGCAGGCCATTTTCAGCACATTATTATCTTTGCAATCTATAAAATGTGTCTTATTGTCAAATGGCCAAAATGATTTGCATTAAAAGTATCCTCTGATTGGTCGCCTAATTGCTGTTATTAAAAACATTAACAGGAATATTGATTAGAACCAACAGGATCTGCATCACTGAAAAAAAAAAACAACAAACCAGTGTCTGATGAAGGCCATCATTTTCTGAAGGATTCAAGAGGTAACTTCTCGGTTTTTTTTCCTTTCAAATCACTCAGAGACTATTTATATATTATTTCATTTGTTTTCTTGCCCTAAATTGTTATAGCCTTCACAGGAAACTATTAACTTTTACTTAGTTTTGAGTCGCTTCACAGTTTCAAAAGCAGCTTTTCTTTCTCTGGGTTCAATTTGGGATTCACTTTGACCTGATGTTGGACTAATTCATAGGGCTTGCTCAGTATTTTCAGTTGGTTGTTTAAAGGTAATAAGCAACAGAAAAGCAAAAAAAAAAAAAAAAAGAATCCAACTCGGTTTTTATTTCTTTGGAGAATGAAGGTGATCTAAATATTTTCCTGTTCTGCTTTCCAATAAAAGACGCACATTGCTGTCTCACGATAAACTGTCGTTCCCTTTAAGCGTGGTTTAAAAAGTACATCTTTTAAAGAATGGATAATCTATACATTTCAGTTAAACCAATTCCACACAGTGGCACCCCAAAACCCTTCAGACTCAGAGATGAACTAAAACTGTTTGGGCCTTGGCTAGTGTGTTTCTTTTTGAAGGCCGAGTTGTCGGATTATTTAAACTCACGGGAGTTTTGCTCCAGTTTCCATATTCCTGTTTTTCATTTTGGAACATTTCCCTGAATTTGACTGAATCTCTACTGAACGGGCTGAAATGATTACTATAATAAGGCTTAACATTCAAATTGCAGCCTTAAAAGCAAGATGTGGTCATTTTAAAGTTCATCTTTTCCAAAGTAACGGATCCCCCCCTTTTTGTTTTCATTAAACTTGACAGAATCTTCTGGTCCCCCAAAATTCATCCGCCCGTTACAAAAACATCCAAATCTCAATTTGGAAATTTCCAGTAGAGAAATTCTTTTTTTTGGTCAGAAATTTAGTCTTTAAATAATTTTGGTATCTGCTTTTCCTTTCAGCAGCCTCCAACATAACATGGGGGGCCAGTGTTGGAAATGTACGTGTATTATAAAATATGTATTATTAGATATAAGCAAATTTGCTCGTTACATTTCCGTTATTGTACTCATAATTATAATTCTGTCTGTGTGCATACAGGCTGTACACACAGAAAGCTTTACTTTTTGCATCTCGTTCATCAGGCCCCAAACAAAAGGAACAGGTAAAACACCTGCCAGCTGAGGGCTGACAAAAAAGCACAGAGAAGAGAAACTCTCAGACACAGGGCCCTTTAAGGAGCAGCAGACATGCCCCACAGTCTGTGGCTATTCTTAGTTTCTCTAATGTGAAAAGAAAAGGGAAATGGCAGGTGCCAAGCTGGCCAAAGAGCAAATTACAGCTGTTACAAATTTTTCTCCAGTCCTTCCCTTCTTCTTTATAAAGCACGCTTGCTCTTTGAAATTTGAGGGCAAAAAAAATCTAGGAAGAGCAACCAGTTTTAAGACGCACAAAGAAACAGGTGTACTTTCGCCACATCTTCCTCTCTAGTTTCCACCGACGAAGTGAGAGCGCAGCCGTAGCAAAACCAGCCATATTAAGAATCAGCCCAGTTTTTGCCTCTCCACCACCCCCACCTCCCCTTTAGGGAAGAGAGATTCAGTCTGTGAACACTTAAAACCTGGGACCACTTTATCACCTTTTCTAATGCCCAGATGCATCCAAGTCTTTCTAATTAAAATTAAGGCCCTGTTCCTCCAGAACTTTTGCTCAAGTATATACCTAGGAAGAAATATTGGGACGAAAAGTGAAAAGTTCCAAACGTTGCCTAAAACAAACCACCTGAGTCCCAAATAGTTCTGTACCACGCCTTCTTGCATAGCCTAATGGACAGAGAGTTTATTTAGCATTTTCCCATGATGTTAAACATCTGCCCAAAGGGTATCCCCTGTAGTAGGAATATACACCCTTGAAGCCCTTAACCTTTCCTGGGCATCTTCAGTGAAGAGATTTTTTGTCTTGGGAATTCTCTTAAGGGAATTGTGGTGACATCCCCACTATCAATTCCCAAGACCCCAAATTTCTCTTAACTTCTTCCAAAAGACAGTTCAAAAACCCATCCGGAAACTGGAAGCAGTGCCGGGCCTTTCCTACAACTAACACTCAATTATTTGGTGAGCTGGCTATGTGGTGTTTCTTTGGGATTTCTAACTTCAGAACCCTTTTGCAGGTTTTAAATCTTAGTGGTATAGTATTGATCGATCTATTGTTCTCGGGATTCTTGTTAAGTGGAAAAGATGCTGCTCTCCTTCTAGGAGAGATTCCTTTATTTTTAACAAAGGCTCTTTTCTCTTTGTCTGCCCTGCTCTCCCAGGTTTGCTCTATTTGAGAAAGAACCTTTTCCCTTATGTTTTGGGGTTGTCCCATTCAGAAAGATGTCAGAGATGCTTTGCTTTATGATCTTAATTTGGGGGTCTCTGGGAACTCTCCGTGAAAATCCATAGCTCTTCCTTAATATTATCTAATTCCCCAAGGGCTTATGTACACAAAGAGACTCAAAGACCAATTTCTCATTGAATAACAGGTTTAGATTTGAAAAAAAAACTGGTTTTCCATCATTTTAAAATCAGCTTAACACTGAAAATCCCATTTTACACTTAAAAATTTCTAAGGAGAAAAAGGAAACTAAAGAAAAAGGGAAGTTCTGTTTAGTTTTCGAGTTGGCTGGAGCCATATTAAAATCAGCCCAGTTTTTGCCCCCCATCCATCTCTTCCAGGAGGATGACTTAGGAGAAATTATATTCAAAAATAACTGAAGAATGGATCTTTATCTTTATACCTAAAAATCCACAGCACTCTTCAAAGTCTTGTCATACTAATTTCATACAAATAGAAATACTCTCTAAACTAACAGATGAGTTGCTCTAACCAAAGAATTAGACAAAATGATATAGGGGAATAAAAGGAGAATAATCTCAAAGGAAACGAGAAGGAAGGAGTCCTAAAACTCTGACACCTCAAACTATATCGCAAAGAAGTACTCAACAAAGATTTGGGACTTTTACTACTTAAAAAACAGAAAAGGTAGACAAGGCAATTAATAAAAGAGATTAGGTACACAAGAGACCCTGAAAGATGGCATTATGTTGGATGAACCTACTACTGGATTAAGGCCATTATTCAACCAAAAATGTTTGGGAAAGCCAGAAAGATTTTTGTCAGAAATTAGGCTTACACTATATCCTGTCATATATCACAACAAGTTTCCAAAGAATAAAAGATCTGGTTATGATAATAATAATGACATGCCACGAACAGAGGAGGAGATAGATTTCACAACTTTTACTAAGGAGAGAGTCCTTGACCAATTAAGAGACAGGCAATAACCACCATAAGACAAAATTTACTATGTATCTAGTGAAACCAAGAGTTCAGGTGTTGGAATCATATATAGTGGCCATAAAAATTCCCAATATCGATACGTATAGACAAGAGAACTAAAAGGAAGCACAGGTAATGAACAACCACAAGTACAACAAAACTAAAACTATTTGCACCAAATGCCGTAGCATCCAAGTTTGTAAAGGGAAAGCTTAGCCAATTCCCAAAAGATATAGATAGTAACAAAATAATGCTAGTATATTTGAATGTTTCCCTTTCAGAGATCAATAAATCTCACAGAAAGATTAACAAGAGGGAAAATATAAAATAAATGAATGGAAAACTTGAGTCCAAAGACACATAAAGTCTTTTTTTTAATGGACACATTAAAAAATATTCACATGGCTAAAATAGTATCATACATTGTTACTAAATTGGATTTATGCCAAGAATGTTTCAGCATTCTAAAACTCTAAACATTAGAGATCATGGTAATAAGCTCAAAAAACCATGTAATCATGTAAACATGTAAAAATGCTTTTGAGAAAACAGAGCACACATTCTGTTAAAACACCAGAAAACAAAAGATTAACTTTTCATTGGTGTGGTAAAGGCCAAAGTTAGCCTGTTGTGTAATAGGAATAAATTAGAAACAATTTCAATGAAAAATTCCAAGAAATGTTAATAAATGCCATCTAAAAAAGATGTCCCTTATTATCACGACTATTTGGTGGTGTGTTAAAGAGTACTCGTCATTAGAAAAGGGAATAGGTATAGGCAAAGAAGAAACAAAAAATTGTTGCTTGGAGTGCCGTAGAGAGTCAAGTAAAATTGAATTGAATCAACTAATAAATTAGATGCCATGTAAACTCAGATAAATCACTAGTAGTTCTACAAATTGCCATTGAAACCAGTCGGAAGAGATAAAACTACAGAATTATAAAATACCTGAGACTCTGCCTACCAAGACAGACACACATAGGAACTATATGAATGCCACTAAGAAACAATTTACAGTAGTCAAAGCAGACCCGAACAATTTGAAGAAATATTAATTCTTAGGTAGATCCGACCTAAAAATGAAAACTATCAAATAGTTGTTTTATAGAACCAGAAAAAATAACAAAACTCTTCTTCTGGCAGAACAAAAGGTCAAAAAGATCAAGGGAACTCATGAAAAAAATTGCGAGGGAAGGTGGCCTAACAGTTTCAGGCCTCAAACTGGAATCATGAAAACATTCTGGTACTGGATAGGGAATAAAATGGTAGATCAATGGAGTATATTAGATACATACAGGGGTAAAAGTCCTTAGCAACCTGGTGTTTGATAAACCCAAAGAGCCCAGCTTTTGGAATAAGAACTCAGTATTTAACAAAAACTGCTAGGAAAATTGGAAAACAGCATGGCAGAAACTATAGCTCATATCCTATAAGGTCAAAATGGATATATGACATATATCTATATAAAGAGTGATACCATAACTAAATTAGGGCAACACAGAATAGTTTGCCTGGCAGTTCTTTGGAGAAGGGAAGAATTTATAACCAAAAAATTTATAACCAAAAAAAAGAGCTAGAGAGTATTAGAAGGGAACCAACAAACTGGGAAAAAAATTTTTATAACAAATTTCTCTGATAAAGGTCTAAATTCACAAGTTTATAGAGAACTAAGTCAAATTTATAAGACTACAAGCCATTCTCCAATTGACAAATGGTCAAAGGATATAAACAAGGAATTTTCAGATGAAGAAATCAAAGCAATCAATACTCATAGGCAAAAACGTGATCTAAATTACTCTCGATTAGAGAAATGGAAATTAAAATAATGCTGAGGCACCACCTCACACCTGTCAGACTGGCCAATGTGGCAGTAAATGAAAGTGGTAAATGTTGCAGGGGATGTGGCAAAACTGGGACACTAATGCATTGTTGGTGGAGTCATGAACTGATCCGACCAGGCTGGAGGGCAATTTGGAATGATGCCCAAAGGGCTATAAAACCTTTGCATACCCTTCCATCTGGTAATCAATACTGGTATTACCAAAAGAGATAATAAAAACCGGGGAAAGGGCCTACCTGTACAAAAATATAGCAGCTCTTTTTTGTAGTGGCAAAGAAGTGGAAATTGAGGAGATGTCCATCAATTGGAGAATGGCTGAACAAATTGTGGTACATGTTGGTGATGGAAATCTATAGGAAATATATTGTGCTGTAACAAATGATAAGATGATTTCAGAAAAAAAGCTGGAAAGATGTGTAAGAACTGATGCAGAGCAAAATAAGCAGAACTGGGAGAACTGTACATAATAAAAAGAATATTGTACAATGATTATCTGTGAAAACCTGGCTGCTCTCAGCAATTCAGTGATCTGGGACAATCCTGAAAGATTTATGTTCTCCACCTCCAGAGAAAGAACTATTGGAGTCATCTTTCACATCAATGTATTTAGGGTTTTATTTTGGGGTTTTGGTTACGTGTGAGTTTGCTCTTGCCACAGTGATCAATATGGAAGTGTGTTTTGCATAACAAAAAAATAAATTATAAAAAAGAAAGACAAATACTACTGAAATTCATTCTTTCCAGTCTAGGCTCCAAGACCATCAAGTGGGGAAGCAGCTTATATGGAGAAGGGACCAACTCAATGCTCCTCACTGGGCAAGCAAAGCACCTTTGCAAGGCATACCAAGGGAGAGATAGGATGCAGCATCTGCCCGGCAAGTCAGATGACCACCATCTCTCCCTGGGTTCTGGAGACAGAGCCATGGCTTTCCCCCAAAAAAACATTTGTAGAGATGCTCCTGACAATTGTTCCTGGAAGGCCTACTACAGCTAGTTTTTGAAGAAACAGAAAATAAAAATTCTTGTCACCAAAGTCCGTGGCGAGGTCCACTGTTTTAACCTCAGAAACGGATTTGATTTAATCAGTGGAAATGACATCTGCTTTGTGGATGCACTCTTGTTTCCATCTGAGTAGCAAGTGAAACTTCCTAACCCCCTTGAATACAGAGACTGAATTACTTTCCATTTGTAGATCAAGGACCGCTTTGTACAAATGCGATTTTATTGACAAACAAAAGGTCAAGAATATCAAGAGTGATAATAGGATCAGAGTCTAACTAGAGCAGGTCTCAAACTGAACTACAAAACAACAATTATCAAAATGATTTGTTACTG
Source organism: Gracilinanus agilis (assembly GCF_016433145.1). Lineage (NCBI taxonomy): Eukaryota > Metazoa > Chordata > Mammalia > Didelphimorphia > Didelphidae > Gracilinanus > Gracilinanus agilis. Next base: position 51,401,688 of record NC_058136.1, on the reverse strand, counting down.
GTTCAAAAATAGAGGCTAATCAGTGGAACAGATTAACTACACAGTAGACAGAAGTAAATGAACCCAGTAGCCTACTTAGTGTTAAATTAAACCAAAGACACCAGATTTAATAAAAAGTGCTAGGGAAACTCCAAAGAAGGGGAGCAGAAATTCAGTTCAGAACAATGTCAATGTCTCACATCGTAAGATTAGCTCCAAATGGAAACAATACTTCCTGTCTAGAAAGGGTCCCATAAGAAGAAAATTAGAAAATCAAGGAATAAATTTCTTGTCAGAGAGGATAATAAAGTAGGTCACAGAAGATAAAATGGATTATTGTGACTATGTGAAATTATTTCTTTTGCACAAACAAAAGGAACTAAAGTAAGATTAGAAAGGAAATAGAGGGGATATTTGCATAAAGTTTCCCTAATAAAAGTCATACAATCAATATATAAAAGGATCCGATTGGAATATATTAGATACATACATATATATATGTATATATATATTAGATATATAAATTAGAATCATTCCTTAACTGATAAATGATCAAAGGATATGAATGGGTGGTTTTCACAGAAAAAAAATGCAAATCTCTAGAGAAATGTAAGCTGAAATATTTCTGCGATTCCACACCCATCAGATTGGTGAAGTCGTCAACAAAGGAACATGACATGTTGGCCAGGCAGCAGGAAAATAGGCATATTAATGTATCTTTATCAGAGCTATAAATTAGTACAGCCATTGTGGAAAGAAGTTTGGACGTAGTATCACAAATTGTCCATTGACCAATCAAGACCACTACTGGACTTTTACTACGCAGAGATTTTTTTAAAAAAGAAGAAAACCATCTAGCTCTAGAAAAAAGACTTATAGGAGCTATTTTTGTGGTGGTAAAGGCCTGGCAAGGAGAGGCAGCTAGGTAGTCTGTGGTAGAGAGAAAAAATCAATACAGTGAAGAATAGAGGAAAAAGCGATTGAGGAAGATTATCTTTGGCCTTCTTTTTGTGTCGTCAGCACTTAGCACATTACTTGGCATCTAGCCCATTTGTTGATTATTGAGTTAAATCAGGGTTCTGGTTAAGGTTTTGCCCAAATCATGGGCTAGTTAATAAACTATATAAGCCCAAAGTCATAAAAACATGATTAATAATTTGTCATAAAGAAGATACACATTTTTCAGCATCATGAGACATGTTGGGGAAATTATAAACAAATACTAAAAAAAGGAGAGATACTCACTATATAAGTAAAAGACAGATCTAATTGGAAAAGGCTTCATAAATCATTGAACTAATAAGACTAGGATCTAGTTTTATGGAAAAAACAATAAAAGAGATAAACCATTGGTTAGTTTGATTAAAAAATAAGAAAGAAGAAAACCAAATTATTAGTTTTAAAAAATGAAAAGGGTAAATTACCACCAATGTTGATGAAATTCAAGCAACCATTAGGAGCTATTTTGCACAATTATATTCCAATAAATATGACAATCTAAGCAAAATGGATGGTTAGTTGTAAAAGTATAAATTGTTCAGATGAACAGAAGAGGGAATAAAATCGTGAGAGAAGAAGGCATCAGTGAGCTCCCTCCGACCCAGTCCCCAGGGACAGATAAATTCACAAGTGAATTCTATGAAACATTTAAAGAACAATGAATTCCCATTTGGGGGAAAAGGCAAAGGAAGGGCCCTGCCAAATTCCTTCTATTATACAACTATGGCCTTGATACCTGAATAGGAAGAGTGAAAACAGAGACAGAAAATTGTACTGTACATTTAAGGAATACTGGTGCAACGATTGCAAATAAAATACTAGTAAGGAAATCTTATTGTAAGAGTAGCATAGCAGAAGGATCACACGCTATGATCAGATGGAAGTTATACTAGGAATCTTGAGCTGATTCAACATTAGCAAAACTATCAGTATAACTAACCATATCAATAACAAAAGCAATCGAAATCATACGATCAGCTTAATAGATCCAGAAGATGATTTTGATAAAATACAATACCTGTTCTTATTAAAAATACTATGAAGCATAGATAATAATTAATGGAGCATTCCTTAAAATGATAAATAGTATCTATCTAAGACTTTCTATAAGCATTATCTGTAATGGCAACGTAAGAAACCTTAACAGTAAGATCAGGGGGGGAATCGAGGATGTCCATTATCACCGGAAGTATTCAAGACTGTATTAGAAATATGAAGTTTAGCCATGAGGGTAGAAAAAGAAATTGAAGGTATTGGAATAGGCAATGAGGAATTTGCAGATATGATGGTATATTGAGAGAATTCTAGAGAATCAACTAAAAATTAATTGCAATAATTATGAACTTTCTAAAGTTGCAAGATATAAAACAAGCCACATAAATCATCAGTATTTCTATATATTACCATCCAAGTCCTGCAGGAAGATATAGGAAGAGAAATTCTATTTAAAATAACTGTAGACAGTACAAATTAGTCAGGGGTTTATTTGCCAAGACAAACCCAGGAATTATGTGCACAGAATTATAAAACATTTTCATGCTAATAAAAGTCAGATATAAACAATTCAAAAAGTATTATTTGCTCATGGGTAGGCCAAGCCAATATAACAAATAATAATGCTTCTGTTGACATTAATTTATGTTTTCAGTACTATACCAACCAAATTACCCAAAATTTATTTCATAGAGCTAGAAAAAATAATAAAATTCATCTGGAGGAACAAAAGGTCAAGAATTTTAAAGGAATAAATGTGAAGGAAGGTGGCTTAGCCATTTTCGATCCCAAACTGTATCATAAAGTGGTACTCATCAAAATAATATGGAACTGGCTAAGAAATAGAGAGGTGGATCAAAGGAGTAAATTAAGTATAGAATACACAATGGTAAATGAGTATATTAATGTAGTGATTAAAACACTAAAGATTAAGGCTTTGAGAGCAAGAAATCAGTACCTGGCACAAAGTGTTGGGAAAACTGGAAAATAATATGGCAGAAATAGGTATAGATACTCATCTCAAAGAAAATGACACGATATGTTTAAAATGGCTACATGATTTAGACATTAAGGGTGATACCATAATCAAATAAGAGGACTATGCAAAAGTTGATCTGTCAGATGTATGAACATGGGAAGAATTCATCACTAAAAAAAGAGAGCAAGCATTATAAGAATTTTCATTTTGGTTACATTAAATTAAAAAGGGTTTGCACAAACAAAAAAAATGCAGTCTACATTAGAAGGAAAACAGAAAAGTAGAAAAAAAAATTATAGGAAGACTATCTGACAAAGGTTTCCTTTCTCAAATATATAGAGAACTGAGTCAACATTAGTAGAATACAATTCATTTCCCCAGTGATAAATGGGATGAACGGAAAATTTTCAGATGAAGAAATGAAAGCTGTCTCTAGTTGTACTTTAAAATGTTTTAAATCACGACTAATTTGAAAAATGCAATTTAAAAGAACTCAGAGGAATTACCCCATGCTTATCAGAGTGGCTAATATGATGGAAAAGGAACATGATAAATGGTGGATGTGGGAAAATCGGGACAGTAATGCACTGCTGGTAGAGTGACTGATCTGTACTGATCTACCTATTCTGTATAGTAATTTGGAACCTCATCCAAAAGGCTCTAAAACCGTGCATGTTCTTTGAGCGAGCAATACCAGTACTAGGTTTGTTTCCCACAGATATTTTTAAAAGCCTTTTAAAAGGGGGAAGGACCCATTTGTACAAAAACATGTATAGCAACTCTATTTGTGGTGTCAAAGAATTGGAATTGGAGGGCACGCCCATCAATTGGGGAATGGCTCAACAAGCTGTGGTACTGGAATACTATTGTGCTGCATAAGAAATGAGGAGTAGGATGCTTTTAGAAAAACCTGGACAGACTTATATGAAATGATGTAAAGTGAACAGAGTCGAACCAGGAGAATACTGTACAGAGAGCAATATGGTATGATGATCAACCATGAATGACTTAGCTATTTTCAACAATACATTGATCTAAAGATCTAATCACGAAGTAAAATGATATCCAACTCTAGAGATAGAAGTGGTGGAGTTTGAATGCAGATTGAGTTATATCATTTTTTAGTTTATTTTCTTTTTGGGGTGATATGTCATACAGCACGAGTAATATGGAAATCTGTTTAGTATGAGAGCACAGGTGTATTTATGCTACTTTGCTTACCACTTCAGGGAAAGGAGAGAGGAAGAGAATTTGGAAGTAAAATATGTCGAAAATGAATGATAAAAATTGTTTTTTCATGTTATTGGCAAAAAATTAAATATAAAAAGGAAAGGAAAGGCTCCAAATAATAACAGGAAAAATGCAAATCCAAACATTCACACTCATGGAATTGACAAAGATAACAAAAAGATGAGTATATATAACATTAGAGAGGCTGTAGAAAGAAAGTTCACTAATGTATTTTTGGTTGAATGGGGAATTGATCCAGCCAATCTGAAAAGCTAAGTGCAATCATACCAAGAAATGTACCAAAATGTCTAGAGCCCCTGACTTAGTGAAATCAGAATTAAATTTCCCAAGGAAGTATATGTTCCAAAGGTATGAATACATAAAAGGAAAGGTTTCGCATCTATGAAAACATTTATATAGTAGCATTTATTTGTTGTAACAGTGAACAGAACACAAAGTAGACAGATAACCACTGTTTGGGGAATGAGTACAGAAAAGGTAGCATCTAAATATAATAGCATTAATGTGTTTTAAAAAATAATTATGATTAGTTAATGATTAAAGAATAATAAGAATAATATAAATAAACATAAGAATACTTATATGAACTGATGTAAAGTCAATCCAGCATAACCAGGAAAGCAATAAATACCATGATAATAATGAAAAGGGAAAGATAAATATCAAAACAATTCAAAATTAATAATGTGAACGTATCATGATTAAGTTTGACCCCAGATACAAATCAGAAAGTACTTTTTCAACTTTGTAAAATGGTGAGATTATGGGCATGGGGTATCATACATAAACTTGGAATTTTCCAATATGTTAATTTTTCTGATCTGTTTTTTTCTTTTGTAATCTTTGTTAGAAGGGATGACTTTTTGGGAGGGGGAAAATGTAGGAATATATTGGAAAATGTAGGTGATGTCAAAATAAAAGATACCAGTTGAAAATTAAAATTCCATATTTTACCAGGTATCTCTTATAAAAATGTAATAAACTTAGGAAAAGTAAATAAATCAATATAGCAAGAGAATATTTAGCAGTTAATTCAATATTTTCATGCTTCTAGTTCAATTTTTAAAAAATAACTTTGAGGTTCATTGAAAAGGTTTTGTACAAATAAAACCAACGTGGCCAAGATTAGAAGGCAAATAGAAAATTTGGGAAAAACATTTAGACAATTTTGCAGATAAAGGTGTCATATCTCAAGTATATAGGGAACTTTGTCAAATGTATGAGAATGTGAGTCATTCCCCAGTTGACAAATGATCAAAGTAGTATCAAATATCAAATCAAAGTCATATGCAAAAATGCTCTAAACCATTATTAATCAGATGAATGTAAATTAAAATAAGTGATATATTTCTTCTCTTCTTAATCCATGAAGTTCCAATTTGGGTAGAGATATAAATATATTCCTAGTTTGAAGCAAACTAAGTTCAGTGGTAGGAAGCTGTGACCTGAAGTGAGAAAAAACTGGGTTCAAACCTTAGAAGCTAGGTGCTAACAATTACAAGAGTTCAACTTAATTTGTTTACATCCACTAGCAGTAATGTTGAACTCGACCTAATAAAGATTATCTGCATTATTTTTGCATCCATGTCAAATTGTGTTCCTCTTTCCTTCCACACTTGTGAAAGATATAAACTTTCTTTTCTGTAAATCTGGAATCTTCTGAGCTTTTGGAAGTTATTTTTCTGTAATGTGAAAGTTGATGATAGAATTGTATTTTAAGCTAGGCTGTTTCTCCTTCTTTGTGAGACAGAGAGCCCCTTTCTTTGTAGTTTTTGGATTTGGATTACTTAAGGTTAAGTCAAAAATCCGCATTATACCAGAGATCTCAGACAAAAAAAAGCAATTAAATTTAAGTAAAGTAAATAAATCTGTATTGCAAGACAAAATTTAGGAATCAGTTCAAAATTTTTATGCTTCTAGGTACAGACAAACCTATTTTAAAATCATTTTGTTTGAGGGTCATTAAAAATAATTAATTAGAGAACTTCCCAAATTGGGTCAAAAATAGGTGAGAGGATTAAAGTCATGTTTTTGGCCATGAAGAATCATAGATGAAGAGGATAATGAATCATAAATGAAGAATGAGGAACCTAGAGGGTGGTGATGGTCAGCAAACAAAGAGCTAAAAGAATTTCCTTTGTCGATTCTACTTTGTCTCAGGATCGTTGATAGAAGAACTGTATTCTGTTCAGATGTTGAATGAAGGAGATGGGGGGACAGTAATCAATAAGTTTATGGACATGGAGAGAGAACCCAGCTTGTATATTAACTACACTATAAATGAACTAGTGTATCCTGTAACACTCCAGAAAGCGAAACGAAACCAAAATATGATCTAGAGAGGTTTATGTAAATTCTATACAGTATTTGAAGAGCAATTAATTACAACGCCATATTAATTATTTGTGGTAATGGAATCTGCCAAATTACTTAGATTATCTGAACACGAACCTAATAGCTCAAATAGAATGGAATGTAGCACAAATATACACAGACACTATAAGGTTACCTCATTAATGAATAATGATGGAAAACTTAATTGATCTTTTAGTAAAAAATCTATAGGTAAAATGTCATTCATCATCACGAAATATGATACTCACAAGGAATGCAAAAATTTATTTCTTTAGGAAAATGCCACCTATTACTTATTTTACTCCATAACCAAAGTCACATCGTGTCTGAGTTTTTAAATCTATAAAATGAAGAATTTAGACTATATCATCTCTATTAACTCTTACTCAGAATTAAAGCGTATAAGTTATCTTTCGGCACTGGACTCCTTTGGGTACCTTCTTGGGACCATATTGAAATAATGTTTACATAATATTAAAAAAATTCATTGACCAAATACTCCTCTTCTAAATGTAAGATTTGCTTTGACTAAGCTAGTAAAGGAGAACCCTATGACCAATGTGACCATGGGACCAATGAATTCTAAGAACTGCTGTACAAGTTTAAAATTGCGAATAATAGGGAATTATTTAATAAGTATGTTACATGAATATATGTAGACACTTCATGAATTTTCTTAGAATTATCATAGAGTTAATGAAACAAAGAGGACTATGGTTCTAATGTGGACAAGTAAGAAATTCACATATAGATAAAATTCACATATTACAAAAGGTAATATTTGGTGCAAAATAATGTCATAAGTTATTGCTCTGAGAAATGTGATTGTGTGGATTTATGGCACTTCGGAAAAATGGTGTAGATTTAACATGTAATTAACATTTTTTATTTTACCTATTTTTCTGGATGTATTATTTTTCAATTTCTAATTAAATATACCTTCATTTTTGCATGTTGACTTGATGTAAAATGAGATATTAATGGGTTTTGACCTTAGGTATTTGTTCTTATTTTTTATAGATTTCAGAGTGTAATATAAGTGTTCATTTCCAGTAATTTACTCTGTCTTTTGCTCTAGTTCTCAATGTTCTGTTTTGTATGATTTTCAATTTCATGTAATTAAGATTGCTTGCACTGCTGTTCAGGATCACCATCCAAATTTGGCGTGTTTCCGTTATCCTTTCCTAACTGTGAAAGATGTAAACTTTCTTTCCTGTAAACGTTTGTAAGGTTGTATTTAGATTTCGTTTTTCTATAATGAGAAAGGAGATGAGAGAATTGTATTTTCAGGTAGGATGCCTCTCCTTCTTTGTGGAACAGAGATCTTTTGCACTTTCTGGGGTTGGGTTTATTAAGGCACTAGTGACTTAGTTCATTTGTTTCTTATGTAAGTCAGTCTCCCTGACTTTACTGTTTTACTTATTGAGTATCAGCCAAGTTTCATCATGGTGGATAGTTGGCTGATACTCAAAAATAATAGAGTAAATGTAGAATTGTTGAATAACCTGAGATTTGGTTGCAACAAGGTCTGTGTCTAGTCTACTTTGTTTGGAAGTTTGCCTCTCTTTCACATGACGTTTCTAGAATAGTCCCTCCCCCCATATTTCTTCTCTCATTGATTTTCCTGAGAGCAGCTTTAACACCTGAACGTGTGCTTTCAATTTTAGATTAATCGAAGTCTGCATCTCTTTCTCTGAGCCTTCGCAATATCCTATCAGAAGTAACAATAAAGGCATCTCTTACCTCTTCTGTTTTTTATCATCTATTTCTTTGACAGTCTCCTTCATAGGCATTAACCAAAGAAGTTCCACCTTGGCTAGAGACCGAAAGGCCCTTATTACTCTAGGAAGCCATAGTTAAGTGGGCCTCAGGTCAGAAAGACCCGAGTTTCAGTCCGCAGAAGGCTGCTGTGAATAGAAAAGCCCAACCATTTCCCTTATATTTTGTAATTGCAAGAGTAATACATTTCGATTTGATTTAATCAAAATCATTAGCCTTGCTGATCGAGGCCCCACTGTCCCATGCCAAATTCTGCATGTTTCCCTTCTCCTTCCATATATGTGAAAGACAAAATATTTTAACATCTTTAAATATTGTGTCTGCGGAATGCATTGCACAACGTGACAGAAATCTGTTTCAAGGCAGGTAGCATGCTTTTCATTTGTTTACAGCAATATTTGTGGAACGGAGAGACCCTTTCCTTGAAGAATAAATCGTGATTTGGCTGTAATTGTTTCTTACTTTTCTTAGAAGGTTGACTTTGTTTTTCTCGGTGTGCTTGGAATTCTTACCCTGTAAATACGTGTTGGGTTATTTTACTGACGGCATCCTTAGCACCTTTCAGTCAATCAAGTTTCATTTCTTTGAAGCAATATTTGTGGAATGGAGAGATCCTTTTCTTGTAGAAAAAATTGTGATTCAGTTGTAAGAAAGTATATCTGTTTTTTGTTTTGTTTTGCTTTGCTTTTCTTAGAAACTTGACTCTATCCTAGTGTGTTCAAAAGACTTAATACATTCTGGGTGTACTTATTGGATCGCTGGTATCCCTAACAGGTGTTCAATGAATCACGTTTCACTTCACATGGAGATCGATGCTGGTCTTTGACAACAACCTAGCTGTGGCTCACAAGGGGGAGAAGGATGCTTGGAGAATTAGAGGTCACGGGTTCAAAAGTTCAGTGACAGACAGAAAGGATAAGAGAAGAGGAGAAGCCGACCCCGGCAACTTGCATTCTTCCTGTTTTCAAGTTCTTTGAGGTTTGCTCCAAAGCAAACAAGCTCCATCTCTCTCCTACTTGCCTATACTTGGAAGTTGCATTCTACTCAATTCTCCTAACCATCCCCCAGCGCGTCTCAGTTGATGGAGACGGCAGCCCACTCTCAACTCAGAAATTGTGGCTGAGAGAGTAAAGCGATAAATGGTTAAAAGATAGGAAAAGACAGCGTCTGGATAAAGGCATCAAAGCTATCTGTACATATAAGAAAAAACGCTCCAGATCATTATTGATTAGAGAAATGCAAATCGAAGCATCCCTGAGATACATCAAACCTACTGGCAAAAGTGATAAAAGGGCAAAACGCCAGATGTTGGAGAGAAAACTCATACACTGTTGGTGCAACTATAATTGCACCAACATTTTAGAGAAGAATCTGGAATGATGACCAAAAAGTCATAAAACGCTGTAAACCTCTTTACCCAGCAATACCACTCTTAGGTTTCTTTTCTACAGTGATCAGAGAAAAAGGGGGGAAAACCCTGTAGGTTTTAAAATATTTATAGCAGCCCTTTTTGTGGTGACAAATAAATGGAAACTGAAGGGATGACCATCCATTGGGGAATGGCTGAACATGTGGCATGTGATTGTGATGGAATACTACTACAGTGCCACAAGAAACGGCAAACAGGTTAATTCTGGAAAAACATGGGAAAACCTACACTAAATTATGAATAGAGAAATAAGCCAAACCAAGAGAACATTGCATACATTCACAGAAATATTTTTTGAAGAATGACTTGCATATGTCTACCTCTAGAGAAAGAACTTCTATAACAAAAACATATCAAGACATACATATATAAAATTTAAATATATATATGTATATATATTTAAATTTTATTAGCTCATTTTATAGAGGAGGAAACTGAGGCAAACAGGGTGAAGTGACTTGCCCAGGGACGCACAGCTAGTGTGTCCTATTTTGTTAAATTAGGTTTAGGCTTTCTCTAGTATGGGGAGGGAGTTGGGAGATACCTGGGAATTTCAGTGTAAGGAACAATAAATATTTAAAATAATTTAAAATAAAAATTTAAGATAAAAACTGCTTAAAGATACATATTCTCCCTTCTTATTTAGCTGTTATGTTTATCTGTCTTGGGAAAAAAAAGGTCACCTAGGTAAAAAGAACTCCAGCCCTAGACTCAGGTGAACCTGAGTTCAAATCCAGCCTCAGGCACTAGCTATACGTCCCTGGGCAAGTCACTTCACCCTGTTTGCCTCAGTTTCCTCATCTATAAAATGAGCTAGAAAAAGAAACAACAAACTATCTTCTTTGCCAAGAAAACCCCAAATGGGATCACAGAGACAGACATGACTGACCACAACAATAACACAAGCATATACAATATTCCAAGTTCAGATTTTGTTTTTTCAAAACACTTACATAATAATGCAATATGTGAGTTGCCAAAATCACTAGTCAGGCACATTTTGGTAGGAATTCCTTTTATGTATAGCCTGCTGAGATCTCTGCCAGACTAGAGGATCTCCAAAATTTCTCTCAGCCTGTCTTATCTTACAGCAAGCATATATCTTCATAAACATGTATGGAGAGTCCTTCTAAGGTTCCTCCTCTTTTAAGAGCTCCTTCAGGCAGCAGCTAAATGACCGAACACTTGTCAACGATGTTATAGTTAGAGGACATTCCTTTCATGCAGAGATTGGAACAGATCATCTCTGAAGCCCCTTCAACCTCTCAAAAGCTATAATGAGCACGTTTCCTTTTCTAATATTCTTCATTTTTGTTATTCTTTATGATGATACTACAACTAACTACCCCATAATGATATTCCCACCCATAGTCTGTGTAGCTGTTTCCCAAATCGCTTGTTTCCAGTTTTGGTTCCTATAAAACATAACCTCATTTGGTATTTTAAAAATTTCTTTAGTGTATAGTTATAATGGAGGAAGTCCAGTCAAAAGGATATAATTGGTTTCATGACATGGTCTGACATAATCTCTTGCGTGGATTACTCCATTCTTTATTTCAGCGGCCTCCGTGCCTCAAGTCTTCAATTTACCCTCCACTGACTCCAAGTCCTTCACCATCCCAAATGCCCTCCTTTGGACACTCTCCAGCTCACTTCTAGATGTTCTAGATGTCTTCAGTACGGACATCTAGAACATCTAGAAGAACAGTGATCTTGAGGAGAGCTGACAAGGGTGAAGGGCAAGGGGACTCCTTGAATCTTCTCTTCAAATTAGGACTGTGGCTTTTTTGGTTGCCACATCACACTGTTGACTCATTTTGCTTGCTTGAGGTCCACTGAAAATCTTTGTTCTTTTTTAGACAACCTGCCATCTCACCATGCTCGGTCTTATGAAGTTGACTTTTTGTCCTCAAGTGAAGTCTCTTCCACGTATCCCTACTGAATTTCATCTACTTACACCTGGCTCTGTCCAGACCCTGGTGATCCTGATTTGTCTGCTGTTGCTGTCCCTTATAGCTCTGAGCATCTGTGAATTTGACCATTACTGATAAAAATGTTCAATAGGTTAATCCAAGTACAGGTTCTTAGGGTTAGGCAGCATCATGCCATGTTGGCACTGAACCACTCTTGGAAATTGATCATCTAAGAATTTCTTTTTTTTAATATAACCCTTAACTTCTGTGTATTGACTTATAGGTAGAAGAGTGGTAAGGGTAGGCAATGGGGGTCAAGGGACTTGCCCAGGGTCACCCGGCTGGGAAGTGTCTGAGGCCGGATTTGAACCCAGGATCTCCCGTCTCTAGGCCTGGCTCTCAATCCACTGAGCTACCCAGCTGCCCCCATCTAAGAATTTCTTAATCCATAATAAATAATAAAATCCAACATACTTGATCAAAAGCTTTGTTAAAATCTAGATAAACTCTCTACAGCATTTCCACAGATTAATTTAGTGATACTATTAAAAATTTGAGAAGTGGGAGGTGATGACGTGGAGGAAATGAGTCTAGATAACATATTCTGAGAGGACGGTTATGAAAATAAGGAGAGCTTTAGAATGATAGCTTCAGGGAACAGCAGGGTCAAGTAAAGCTTTTTTAAACAGAGGCATGTTTGTAGGCATCTTGTCTTCTACAGTTTTCACTTAACAATTATATTTTAGATAAGCATATTCATGCACTGACATAACCTCAAAAGTTGTGATTTTTTAGCAGTATGTGCAACACTGTGAATACGCTACAGTTTGATTAGCCATTTCCACACTAAAATTACTAGCTTGGAAGACTCGTGGAACGCTGGATTTTATAACACTGGTGGCTCTCTGGGCCTATTTATGAAGCCACCAGCCCTAGAAGTGTATTTGTCTCCTCCCAGCTCTGTCAATATTGAGTTTGAGCTTTTTATTTTATTTTTGCTTCTTTAAGAAGTATTTAACTGACCTCTTAATGAAGTCTGAATTTGCATTTCTTGCATTGCAACTGAGGTCAGGCATTTTTTTATGTGGCTCTTTACCAACTGGTTTTGTTCATGTGTCACCTATCTGCTCATTTCTTTGGCCACTTGTCCTCACCCTTCATCCTGCACATAAACCTTGACTCCAAGATTCTTCTGGCCTTTGGTACGTGGAAATAGCTGCCTGAGGTAAGGGGACCAAAAAAAAGCCAAAACTGATATGTAGAAATAAGAGCTAAAATCTCTGGAAGATATGCATTCTATGAGTTTCCACTGGGGTTTCAGCCTTAGAGGGTGTGGCAAACTGCCCTGCCACTTTCTAAAATGAACCCACAGTCAACCACATTCCCTTGAAGTCAAGTGCTCACATTCTAACTTATGAATCTATAGGCAGAAATGGATATTGACCTTTTGCATACGTAGCATTGTGGGTATCACCAAGAAAAGCATAATACAATATTCAGTAGTTGGAAAGAAGATGAAACAGGAGGAGAATTTAAACTCCTTTTGGACCAGGAATGTCTCATTTTAGGGTTTTGGATGCATAAAGGCCCTACAGCATTACCCCAGTCAGTACTCAATAAATGTGTGCTGAATAGAAGTTACTAGTTGTTGAAATGGAAAACAGAGTTAGAAAAGATCCCCAAAAATCCATATAGGAGCTCATTTGATCCCCATAATAAGAGACCAGGGGAGATCAGGATCAAGAAAAGACCATTAGATTTTGCAATTAAGAGATCTCTGGCAAATCTGGAAAAGGCAGCTTCAACTGAATGAGACTGGAAGCCATTTTGCCATGGGTATAGATGGTTTTCTCAAGGAGTTTAGCCACAAAGAAGAGAAATACAGGTCAATAGCCAATGGGGGTAGATAGAGCAATTGAGGTATTTTGAAGAACAGAGAAGATATCAGAGAAGGTGGGGTTGAAGAGTGAGAATAATTTAGTGGACGATTCAGAAGGAGCTGAATTTGAGTAGGTCTGCTCTGGAAAGAAGAACAATCTCCAGAATGAAGGAGATTGAGAAGGGTGGTAGTGGTAGGAGTCTGAGTGGTAGGAGTTATGGATGCTGGCTCACAGGGTGATATGGGAGGCATTTGTTCTGTTTTAAGTACAGACATACCAGAGGAGTAAAACGTTGTCTGGATTGTTTTCCATTCAGTTTCCTGGGGATCCTTCTCCACTCAGCTAAATTCTCCATGGAGCAATTAACAGTGATTCCTAAGATAACCTACTCTAAAAGTCAGGAGCACATCAGCCTATGAGTGCACCTTGAGTCATTTCCTCCCCTAAGTGTACTACTTTCATCCACAGTGAAGGTCAAATTCCACTTTTCAGCCCATTCATGAATCCCAAGAGATCATCCTATAGTTAATTATATGACCTGGAAGAACTTAATATTGTCTTTGAACTGTTTGGCCTTTGTTTTGTTTTTTAAAAGGAACAAACTATCTCTTAGATGTAATGAAATTGTAAACATTTGAGACTGAAGAAGGAAGATATCAAGGCAAAATATTCTTCAGCCCTGTACCAAGATAAAGTGAGATTGGGTGAATGGCTTGAATATAAAGATACTTGTCAGATCTATGGGAAGGGAAAGATTTTAAAACTATGCAAGAGTTAGAAAAAAACCACAAAATGTAAAATAAATAATTTTGACTACATTAAACTAAAAAGTTTTTGTACAGACAAAACCAATGCTACCAAAGTTAGAAGGGAAACAATAAATTGGGAAAAAATCTTTATAACAGAAAACTCAGATAAAGGTCTAATGACTCAAATATACAAGGAGCTAAATCAGTTGTACAAAAAAAATCAAGCCATCTCCCAATTGATAAATGGGCAAGGGACATGAATAGGCAATTCTCAGATAAAGAAATCAAGACTATCAATAAGCACATGAGAAAGTGTTCTAAATCTCTAATAATTAGAGAAATGCAAATCAAAACAACTGTGAGCTATCACCTCACATATAACAGCAGGGGAGAGTAATGAATGTTGGAGGGGATGTGGCAAAATTGGGACATTAATGCATTGCTGGTGGAGTTGTGAACTGATCCAGCCATTCTGGATGACAATTTGGAACTATGCTCAAAGGGCTTTAAAAGACTATCTGCCTTTTGATCCAGCCAAAGCACTGCTTGGATTATACCCCAAAGAAATAATAAGGAAAAAGACTTGTACAAAATATTTATAGCCACACTCTTTGTGGTGGGAAAAAATTGGAAAATGAGAATGTCCTTCGATTGGGGAATGGCTAAACAAATTGTGGTATCTGTTGGTGATGGAATACTATTGCGCACAAAGGAATAATAAACTGGAGGAATTCCATGTGAACTGGAAAGACCTCCAGGAATTGATGCAGAGCAAAAGGAGCAGATCCAGGAGAACATTGTACACGGAGACTGATACGCTGTGGTACAATCGAACATAACGGACTTTTATACTAGCAGCAATGCAAGAATCCAGAGCAAGGCTGAGGGACTTATGACAAAGAAAACCAGCCACATTCAGAGGAAGAACTGTGGGAGGAGAAACACAGATGAAAAACAACTGTTTGAACACATGGACTGATGGAGAGATTATTGGGGATATAGACACTAAATGATAACTCTGGTTCAACTATCAGTAATATGGAATTAGGTCTTGATCAATGATACGTGTAAAACCCAGTGGAATTGTGTGTCAGCTAAGGGGGCTTTTAAAAAAAATAATTTCAAAAAAAAAATAAAGCGAAACCCTACTTCCCTCCATCTTGCTTCCTGATCACACACCATCCCACATTAACAATGAAGGATGAATCCTTTTAAAGATCCAAATTGAACAACATCCCTTACTGTCTTCTCATCTCTTGGAAGGTTGGAGAATTCATTTACCAAACACCTGAAAAGGCATCCATACACTTTGTCATTAATTTCTTCTATTCTCCCCTCATGGGGATTTGGCGTTCTGTATGCCATTTATATACTGGAAGAGCCTCATGTTTATACATCATTATTTTATTTGCAATTTTTTATTTCCTACTTTTTTAACTCCTTTTTCAGTTTGTAAAAGAATACAATGGCTCTGCGTCCCTTTCTGAGGCGTTTCAATTATGTCATGACTTAACAACAGCAAAAACAATGAATACATTTTTAATTTTCCCACTGCAATTTTAACAGAAAATATTAGTGAAAAGTCAACAAAGGACAAAAAGCCTTTAAATTCTACCAGTTAGAGTTATTTGGTCCCATGAGGGAAACGCACTTTTAGTGATGCTGAAACGGGTGGCATTTCCCTCTCATCTGCTTCTTTGGTTGAAAGCATCGGTAAGCTGCTTTTTTCCTCATTAACCAGCCCCCAAATAAGTATCTCCTTCCTCTTGCCCCCAGCCCACACCTTGCTGCTCTGCTTTCTCCTTCATGTGCTGTTAACTTATCTGGGCCTCGGGAGTTCAGCTCCCCCCCAATTCGTTCCCCTTCAACAATGTTCCTGCAAGCTCATCGGCGCACAAGAAGGCAGTATGTGTTTCCTTTCCGACTCTTTCAAAAAGCAGCAGCAAGAACTACCCCTTTCGCTGGCATACCATCCTGTCCCTTTGTGGTCCCAGGGCCGCCTGCACCAGGAATTCTGGTGCCGTTTCAAGCCCAGCTCTCAGAGGTCCAAGGGGAAGACTTGGCAAATGTCAGCAGAGCTCTAAGGAGAGGCAGACGTGCATTTCAGAGCTGGCAACAGAGGTCCAATGGGGGGGACTGGGCACCAGGCTTGCTAGGGGACTCAAAGGATGGTGATGAGGGAAGTGAAAGGTTGTTCGGCGCCATCATTAGGGCTGTCCACGTGATGCTTCTCCTCCAGTCCCCTAAGGATACACCTTCAACATTTTCCAGCATAGGCACTTGCTGTCAAGTATTTTCCTTCAAGATAAATACAGAAAAAACGACATGCTCAGACCAAAAGCCCCCCCCCCCAACAGCTTTTCAGACACCTTTTGGGCTCTTCAAGAACAGGCGGCACAGGTGGCAACTACTTTAAATGGAATTTGGAGGGAGAACGAGAATGGCCATCAAGGCTTGCAAGTGTGCCTGTACTTGTCGATGGGAGGAGTCCCAGCCCCCCTTCCCTTTCCCATGGACAGTGGCTACCAGAGCCTGGAACTTCTGGAGTGGCTTCTTCTTTGCAGGGCTTTCACTCTCTTAAGGTGGTGTGGATTAAGTAGCTGTTGTTCGTGGCTGGTGTGTAAATGAAGTGATGTGAGGCGCTGCCTGCCATGACGTGTAATGCTGGTGGCCCTGACACTAATGGCCGAGCTGCATCTGTGACAGCAATTCGAGTGAGTTGATGTGAATGACCAAAGAGGGTTGAACACGGGGGCTACGGGCAGTCGCTTACCCTGGCCGCTCCATGAACACGGCACTTAGTATACATCTATCTAAATTCATACATACAGGCAAGCAGTGGGGCAGCTGGGTGGCTCAGTGGATGGAGAGCCAAACCTAGAGATGGGAGATCCTGGGTTCAAATGTGGCCTCAGCTACTCCCTATCTGTGTGACCCTGGGTAAGTCACTTCACCACCATTGCCCAGCCCTCACCACTCTTCTGCCTTGGAACCGATACACAGTGCTCTAAGAGGGAAGGGTAGGGTTAAAAAATAAGTAAATAAATACAAGTAAGCCAAGTTCTTTGAGTTCACTTCTAAACAGTATTGGTTTTGCATGGTCTTGTTTTTTATTCACACAACGAGGCCCTGGCTCTTAGCCCTTGGAATAAATAGACTCTTTTTCTCCCACCTCTGTTCATAGCTATTTTCATGTGTCTTCCTCCCCCTCTCTCAGTTATCCACACCATCCCATCAGACTTTTTAAAATGGTGTCTCCCTATACAAATAGTGCAACTCTCACCTTTCCAGCCAGATTTCTCTCCTTCTCTCTCCTACTCGAAAACTGGAAAATGAAAACAGAATAGCAAAGCTGAGGAGAAAGAAGATGGCACTTTTCCTAAAGGTTGTCATCCATGATGGCTTCTTTTCTGAGGACCAAGAAGATGAGGTCTCTCATCTGCAGCCCACTAAACTCCGTGACGGCCAAGGAAGCCGCAGTGCTCAGTCAAGGACGCTCTTCTGTCTTTGTCCCACTGACAGTTTTGGGCTCAAACAGCCACAAGTGAGAAATAGTGGGCCTAAGCCCAGATATGGCCCACGCCAACCCTTCTGCCATCCTTTACAGCCTTTCTATTTTGGAGAAGGACTAATGAAATGTGCCTGAACAATGGGCCAAGGGGAGAAGCCTACGCCATGCCCGGGGAGGTCAGAGCTGGGTTCTGACATCCCTGAGGTCCGCTATTTTGTCCATGCTCCTCTTCTCTTTAAAGGCAGCTCAGAGATCCCAGAACTGACCAGCATTCTTCTTAAAATACCATTTATTTTTGCTATTGCCTAACGAATGTCAAATCCTATCTGAGGTGCCAAGCAGAGTATGGGCTAACTTCCAAAGACTGCCTGCCTATGGGGCAAAGGGAATAAATCCAGTTGTGCCTAAGAGGCTGGATTGTGAAGCAATGACCAGCATCCCCTTGCTGTGTTTAGAGAAGCCAATACAGCCAAGGCAGGCATGGAATAAAAGGTAGGTGGTGTTGGATTCAAGTCAAGGAGACCAGTGAAAGTTTGTTCTCAGATACCTGTTATCTGTATGATCCTGGCCAAGTCACTTAACCTCTGTCTGCCTCAGTTTTCTCCTCCTATGGTTGTTCCCAAAGGAAATATTTATAAAGCACTTGGCCCACAGTAGGCAGTTAATAAATAAATACCTGTTTCATTCTGTCTTCCTTCAGGTGTGGAGCCGTACTCGAGGCCCAGGTAGACTAAAGATATTCTGGAGAACCAGAATTTCGAGTCTCCTTAAGCCTGTGACTCAGCTCTTTTCTAAAAGGCTATTTTTAGACAGGACCTTAAGTAACATTTTTTTCTCTAGGATACTACTTTTTTATTCAAAGATATTTTAATTTTCCAATTACATGTAATAATAATTTTCAACATATGTTTTCCAAAATCGCGCCATCCAAACGGTCTCCCTGCATGCCTTTATTCCCCCACACTTGAGAGGGTAAGCAATTTGGATCTGGGCCACACACTTGCCTATTGGCCCAGCGGCCAATTGTAAGAGCACACTCAGTGTCAGTCATAGGTGCGGTCTGTAATCTAGGTGTGGCAGCACCAGGATGCCTACCCAAACTACAGGTCTTGGCCCATAGACAGTTAGAAAGCGGAGAATCCCTAGTGGTGAGTTCCTAGCCTCCAGGGTCTCCACTCCAAATCAAGCCCCCCCACAATACCCCAAAG
This sequence comes from Gracilinanus agilis, assembly GCF_016433145.1. Lineage (NCBI taxonomy): Eukaryota > Metazoa > Chordata > Mammalia > Didelphimorphia > Didelphidae > Gracilinanus > Gracilinanus agilis. The sequence goes on along the minus strand of NC_058136.1, from coordinate 51,382,663 downwards.
GACATGTCATTACTTACTCTATAACTCTGGTGGCTCCCTCCTATCCTACCTCTACAAACAAACAGAGCCTCATCTGTTTGACATCCAAAGCCCTTCCCAACCTGGCTTTCCAGCCTCTGCTCAGGCACTAGCACTACAGGAGGCCACAATAGTGCCCTTTGTCCCTCTGCATCTCCCCCAACTACATGTAAACTCCTTGAGAGCATGCCAGATCCCATATCTTTGTATCTTTGCATAGACAATCTCTGTATCCCCATGACCCAGCCTAGTGCCCAGCACACAGGAAGTGTGCCAGCAATAAAGGCTTGTTGACTAATTCAAACGTGGATCATTCATTAAAAGCGCTGGAGGTCGGCTCAAATTCCAACTGAATTGTTTTTAAGTCTCAAATGTTGAACTATGTGCACCCTTTTTCTTCCAGTTCCACACACATGCATTCATTATACCTTGCATTGCTTTGTTATGGTCACATAGTCTTACTTTAACAAGACTGTGCTTGAAAGGAATACGCCGTCTCAATGATAGTCAAAGAGACCATATGGCTTAAGCCATGCACCCAGAAGTCCAAAAGACTTCTGTCTTTCCCAAGATAAATTCTTCTTTATGCAAGTTATCGATTGGCCCAAACAGTGTAAACAAAATTCCATAAGTAATATAGATGAGCGCAACCACAAAGAATAAACAGACTGGGTTATTTTGCTTAATAGCATGACTTTTATATTGAAATGTTGTGCATTTAATAGGCAACACCCACATTAGTGCACAACGAATTAAGTGGGTTACTTTAAAAAGTTGGACCACGGGGGCAGCTGGGTAGCTCAGTGGATGGAGAGCCAGGCCTAGAGATGGGAGGTCCTAGGTTCAAATCTGGCCTCAGACACTTCCCAGCTGGGTGACCCTGGGCAAGTCACTTGACCCCCATTGCCTACCCTTACCACTCTTCTGCCTTGGAGCCAATGCACAGTATTGACTCCAAGATGGAAGGTGAGGGTTTAAAAAAAAAGTTGGACCTTGAGTAAGGGGGTAGGAGATCTCTGGCCCACAAAAGCAAAACCACATGCCTTAGAGCTTCTGATAGCTCCTGTTTCAACTATTACAAAAGCCTTTGATTGCTGCATTCCAAAACCTTTGTTGTTGTTCACTTATATCAGACTCTTTGTGCCCCTGTTTGGGGTTTTCTTGGCAGAGATACTGGAGTAGTTTGCAAGTTTCTTCTCTAGCTCATTTCACAGATGAGGAAATTGAGGGAAACAAGGGGAAATGACTTGCCCAGGCTCACAGAGCTAGTAAGTGTCTGAGGCCAGATTTGAATTTAGGTCTTCCTGACTCTGGTCCAGGCATTCTAGCCACTGTGCCAGCCTCTAAATGAAAATCCCTAACTCATCGGGTCATGTAATTTCTGTGCTCAGGAAGCCTTTCACAGCCGGGCACCAGCCTACCTTTCCAGTTTTATTCTACATTCCTTCCTTTCACACAGTTTATGATTAAGTCTGACTGGCTTACTTGCTTCTTCTTGACCTTGGCAGTCCCCCATGCCTGCATCTAGAGTGTCTTCACCTCTGCCTCCTTCAGGGCTCGTCTTATAGGAAGCTTCTCCTAATCTCCTCCTTTATTTTCTGCTTGTTCCTTCCCCTCAAATGAGCGAGTATGTCTCTTGTCCACATATCGGTTCTATCTCCTTCTGGAAGCTCCTTGAGTACAAGGACTGTTAAAATCTGCTTGCTTGGTATTCCATGGGCCTACCACAGTCCCTGGCACACAGTCAGCACTTAATAACTATTTATTGGATAATACAGGAAGCTCTTTGTTCTAGCCTCGCAGTAGCTATAAGGGCAGGGTAGCTAGGTAGCATAGTGGATAGAGTGCCAGGCCTGGAGGCAGGAAGACTCCTCCTCCTGAGTTCAAATTTGGCCTCAGACACTTACTCTAGCCATATAACCCTGGGCAAGTCGCTTAATGCCTCAGTTTCCTCATTTGCGGGATGTTATGGAGAAGGAAATGGCAAAACACTCCAATATGTCTGCCAAGAAACCCCAAATGGGATCAGGAAGAGTTCAACACAACTGAAAAACAGAATGAAAACAACAGCTATACAGAGAACCAACAAGAACCAACATATGTGTATGTATATGCTTGGTATTTCCTGGTGACCCAGTATCATGTTTGGCTGCTGGGGAAGCCCCCAGGCTCCAAGAGCTTACAGTCTAGTAAGGAGATGAGATGGCAACCGAGATATTATTTAGTATTGTGCATTAGAGCTGAGTACATCTGAAAGGAACAGGATTGAATTTTCGATCCCTTCCCCTTAGGCAAAGGGAAAGTATTTCTAAAAAGACTAGAAGTTTAGGAAGCAACGTGTTATCCTTAGCCAGTGATTCTGCATTTCCCGCTAACTGGGATTTCAAATAGAAGAATCGAGAATCACTGATGCAGCCTCCACAGGCTGGAGCTGGAAGAGGACTTGGAAGAATAGTCAGTCGAGAAATACGCATTAAGTGCCTACTATGTGCCAGACACTCTGCTAAGAGAGCTGAGGATACAAAAAGATGAAAAAGACAGTCGCTGCTCTCAAGGAGCTCACGATTCTTGCGAGAGAGAGACAACAAGCAAACAAGGACAAGCCAGCTGAAGGTTGGATGATAGGAAAGAATTTGCTATAAGGAATGCACTGGAATTAAGAGAGGCTGGACAGGAAAGGCTTCCTGGAGAAGATGGAATCTGAGTTGAGCTTTACAGGAAGACAGCAAGCAAAAAGGGCAAGTGATCGAGGCATAGGAGACAGTCAGAGAAAATTCCCAGAGCTGAGACATGGGGTGTTCTGTTTTGGGAATGGCTGGGAGGGGCCACTGTCAGAGAGGATATGGCAAAGAACACGGGCTAAGAAACATGTAAAGATAAGAGGAGGCCAAGTTAGGAAGGGCTCTGAATGCCCCACAGAGGGTTTTGTATTGGATCCTGTGGGAGATAGGGAGTGCCACGGCAGTTGATTGAGTAGGGTGGTGACATGTTTGAATCTGGGCTTTGCTGGTGGAATGGAGGATGCTTTGGATTGGGGAGAGACATAAGGTAGGCAGACCTCCTGTAAGGCTATTGCATAAACTAAGAGGATGATGGTCCCCTCAAAAGTAAATGGAAAGTGGGGCAGCTGGGTAGCTCAGTGGATTGAGAGCCAGGCCTAGAGACGGGAGGTCCTAGGTTCAAATCCGGCCTCAGCCACTTCCCAGCTGTGTGACCCTGGGCAAGTCACTTGACCCCCATGGCCCACCCTTACCACTCTTCCACCTAGGAGCCAATGCACAGAAGTTAAGGGTTTAAAATAAAATTAAAAAAAAAAGTAAATGGAAAGTTGTGTAAGGAGTTGGGAGAAGGATAATGAGTTCCATTTTGAACATGTTAAGTTTAAGCTGTCCACTGGATATCCAGGTTGAGGTGACTAAAAGATAACTAGAGCTGGGAGACTGTGGGTAGTTTTAAAGAATTGTTAGCATGGAAACTGTAGCAAAGAGGGAGAAGAGAAGAGGGCTCAGGTCAGAACTACAGTGAGAGCAGTTAGAGGGTATGATCTGGAGGAAGATCTAGCAAAGGAGACTAAGAGGGGCAGTAAGGTGGCGCAGTGGATTGAGAACCAGGTCCTAGGTTCAAATCTAGCCTCAGACACTTCCTAGCTGGGTGACCCGGGGCAAGTCCCTTGACCCCCATTGCCTAGCTCTTACAGCTCTTCTGCCCTGGAACCAGTATATAATATTGATTCTATGACGGAAGGTGAGGGGTTTTTTAGAGGGAAAAAAAGGAGTCTGAGAAGGAACAGTCAGAGAGGAAGAGAACTCAGGTGCCCTGAAAAGAGAGTACCAAGGAGGAGAGAGTGAGCATAGGTGGCAAAGTCTACAGAGAGGGTAAAAAGGAAGAAGACTGAGAAAAGGCCATTGAACTTGGTGACTAAAAGATCATTGGTAACTTTGGGGAGAGAAGTTTCAGTGGAATGATAAAATCAGAAGCCAGATTATAAGGGGTTAAGAGAGTGAGAGAAGAGAAAATGGAGTCACCTCACTTGATGGTCTTCTCAAGTTTAGCTACAAAAGGCATAAGAGAAATAGAATGACAGTGAGGATTTTCAAGATGGCAGAGACACAGCCATGTTTGTAGGCAACAGGAAATGATCCAGGAGGCAGAAAAGAAGGAACAACCATCTAACTGAAGCCTCTTACCGGAGAGGAGAAAACAGAGGGCCCACTGAGATTAGGAGATTTTCCAAGGGGCCAGTTTGGGAAGTAGCACCTCTGAGATTTCAGCCTAGCTCTTCTGACTCCAAATGCTGCTTCCTACTCTACTCAGCGGCCAGCTTCTAGCGGCTCACCCGGGCTCCTACTTGGCATCAGTTACTGGAGGCCAAGGTTTCTTAAGGTTTTCGGGGTGCTATGAGCCCCTTTGGCAATTTAATCTGGGAAGCCTACAGCAGAGCTTTGTTCAGAAGAATGGTTCTAAATGGATAAAATAATGTACACAGAATTACAAAGAAAACCTGAACTGAGCTTTCAAAAGTATATACATACATACATATATATATATACATATATATACATGTACTTATGCACTTTGTTTTATACATATATAAAACAAAGTGCATAAGTACATGTAGAATTGCAGTTGAACATGAGGACACAGAAGTTATCGTCCCAAGGTCACACAGCCCCATGATATCTTGGGGCTGGATCCGAGGAGAGCTCGAAGGCGACGCCCCTACACAGAGGATGAACACGTTCTGAAAACTAAATGTACCTCTCTACAGGGCCTGATGTAACTTGGGGGAGAAAAAGAAAGAGATATAAAAAAAGACAGGCTCTTACGCCAATTTACAAGTGTCTTTTCAACTCTTTGTCACGTTAATTGATTTTCTATCCAAAGACATAATGACAGAGATGCGACACTGAAAATAAAAAGGAATGACTATATTTTATTAGTTTGATTTAAGCAAGCATGTGAAAGCAATAGCAGGTTATGCCCTTAGCTGGGTGGCTACAGAAATTATTGGCAAATCTTATGAGAACGGCATTAGACTGTGAAATTCCTTCAGGGGTGGGCTGGCGTTAGGAAGGGTGCTTTACTTCTCGAATCAAAATTATTCAAATTTCACACAAATCAATTTCTGGTTTATTGTGCTGGATTCTCTTTGATTTCTAGAGACTCCCCTTATACAATCAGCCATATGGATCTTCCATATATTAGGTCTCATTTGCATCTGAGAAACCTCTCTAAGTGGATGAAAATAGATCTCCCCTCCCCACCACTGAAAGAGTACTGTATACTTCCACTTTAACTCAGTTAAAAAAGAGAGGAAATATTTAAAAGGAAGGAACAGCCTCTAAAATCAATTTATTCAGTTTTCCCCATTAAGACTAAGTTGAAAATTGGATATCCAATTTACCACCGAGAGGGTATTCACATATTTCTGTTCAAACCCTCATTGCTTCTAAATTCACTCAAAAGGCAAGATTATTAATTCCTCCTGACAGAAAATCAAGTTTTAATGAGCAGCTGACAGCCCTTAGGAATTACAAGGCAAATTTAATACGATAGTTTTGACTAAATAATGTGCTTTTACATATATGAGGAACACATTATGCAGAGTAATGAACACATAGTAAATGTTAGGTTAGGCATTAGGTTGGGGACAAAGCGAATATTTTGATCCAAGTGGGGGGAAAGAGCTCTAGACTTCTTGATACCACCCTCTTCCCTCCCACTCCCCACTCTTTCTACATACATACGTACGTACATACACGCATGCATACATAAACACGCACACAGGGCATACACACAGTTTGGCTTATAACTCTATAATCCACCTGTTTCATGGCGTCAAGTGTAGTGTCACACCAGAGTAGGTGCTCGGTGAAGACTTAAAGAACGGGATGGACCGAGAAGGTCTTTTTTGCTTCTTGACTCTTCTCAATCGTCCTTTAAAAACAAGTAGATTCTACACTGCTTTTCTCAGAAAGAAAACCGGAAAAGATTGTGAACCCAATCCGTTAAGGCAACTACTAGAATAAAGCTGGAGAGTGTTATGGCTGGCAATCAGGCAGTCTGTATGGCAAGGTGCCCTTTGACCCTGGACTGTTAAAATAATATCTTACTGCTCATTTTACAGGAAAATTGACTTCTAGTCAGTAAAAGGGACATGGTCAAAGGGATTCTCCTCTGCGTTTTTAGCTTTCACAGGCCTCCATAGGGAAACAACATCAAAACACAGATTAGGGTAGAAAAATGGAGATGCAGAAACTTTGATTCTTAATGCATTGATTTCATTTCTGTCCGTTTCCTGAAAGAATACTGTACGACCAAGGAAAAAGCTAGTGACGACAAAGATCTCAGGTGACCGTGGCATTCCTTGCATTTAACACACTCTCCACAACACCTGATGAAAAAAGGGGCTTGGCTCTCTACATTCTAAATCCGATGTCCTCTATGCGCTTGAAAGCAGGCCCAAATCAAGTCAACAAGCACTTAATCACTCAACTGTTAACTACTATGTGCAGGCAACGTGCACATCATAGGGGATACAAAGAACTGCGCTAAAGATCCAAATCAGCTTTCCTTCGTTTTACTTGTAATCATGGAGTAAACAGACTGGAGGAGAATGATGGGTGTTGTAATCGGAAGGACAAGGATTCTCAAGGGAAAGGAATCTCAATTATAAAAATAATGGAGCGATTGAAAGGTGATTTGAAATTCAATGTCACTGGCTGATTGGAAGATCATGATTCTTTTTATTTCTACCAGTTTTCCAGGGAATTACACAAGTAATTCATGAACAGTATGTTACATACACACGCTGCTTAAGAAATCAAAGACTTAAACTTTGATAACATGATCACTTAGTGGGGGTTGCAAAATAGACATTCAACTTCGACCGTTGGCCTTTGCACTGGCTGAACTCAGAATCTAAGATTTAGGGTCAGTTGAGGCTTGTGTTCATCAGCCCTTCCTAGCTATCTTCTCTGAGAGGTACATACATAGGTGCAGAAACTTCCTCCTGATGCCTCCTTAATGTCACCTGACCTCTCAATATTCTTCATGGCTGAAAAAGGTTTATTGACCTTTGGGCTTGTTTTCAGGGAAGCAGGAACATTTCACAGAAGCCCACGGGTGGAAGAAACCTTATAGGCTAGCTAGTCTCACCCATGCCCCAACAGTATTCCTCTCAACAATACAGTTAGTCATTATCTTACTCTGGATATACTCTAGTCTGTCAATGACTTTTCTTTTCTTTTTTCTTTTTTTTTTTATAAAAGAGCATAGGAAATGAATTGCCCTCATTGCAGACACTACAACTCTTTTAAAGCAGCCTAAGAGGGGGCAGCTGGCTGGCTCAGTGGATTGGGAGCCAGGCCTAGAGACAGGAAGTCCTGGGTTCAAATCTGACCTATGACACTTCCTAACTGTGTGACCCTGGGCAAGTCACTTCACTCCCATTGCTTAGCCCTTACCACTCTTCTGCCTTGGAGCCAATACACAGTATTGACTCCAAGAAGAAAGGTGAGGGTCTTCAAACAAACAAATAAATAAAGTAGCCTCAGATGTCAGCTTTGTTAGATGACCCAGCATACTTCTTCCCCATCTGAAGTTACAATCTTCTAAAGAGCTGGACAATTCCTTGCAGCTCTTTTCTGACACAAAGTGTTTTCAGGCCATCCTACATATCCCTTCTCATCCTTCTTCATCTCCAGTGCTACTTCATCTATAGTAACTTTCCTGATCACATTATGGTTTTTCTATAGCAATTGTCTGAGCTACAAGTCAGTAATCCTGTCAAAAAAGGAAATAAGGTTAAATTGGCATGACCCATTCTTGATAATGCCACGCTAGCTTTTGGGGATCATGCTCCCTTTTCTACATTTTCATTCTAAAATTTTGCCAGAAATTAAGCCAAGTTTACTGGCCTACAATTCAAAGAATCTACCTTTTTGGAAAGCTGGAAAAATATTTGTCTATGTATTGTCCTATAGTAACTAACTTCCATTCTCGATAGGTTTTCAAATAGCACTGATAGTGGCTCACAAATTGAATAAATGACTTCTCTGTTGTTACAGCTATAACCTTTTTAGACATCAAAAAACTGAAAAGACTTCACCCAAGGCAACACAGGACTCTCCATGATTCCCAAGTATCTATTAGATGACAGACCCTCAGCTATATACTGGGAATACAACTGAAATGAAATTCTTCCTTGCACTAGGTAATTTGTGCTCTTATTTACCCTAAGTAGGAATGGAAAATACCTGCTTATCCCTATATGAGGAAGGGGAAGGGGGAAGAGTAAGGAATAAGTATTTATTAAGTCCTTATTATGTGCTAGACATTACGCCAAGTGCTTTACAATTATTATCTCATTTGATCTTTACAATAATCCTGGGAGGCAGGGGCCATTATTATCCCCATTTTTCCAGGTGTAGAAACTGAGGCAAAGAGAGGTTAAGTGACTTGACCATGGTCACACAACTACTGTCTGAAGCAGAATTTGAACTCAAGTCTTCCTGACTCCAGGCCCAGAACTCTATCTACTACTGTGCCACCAACCTGCCTCATATCAGGAAAAAAAAATCTCTTTCTTACTATGCTTCCCGCTTGAGCCCCTGTGCCAAACATATCAATATTTGAGACTGTCCTTTCATTTCATTAGTAATAATAGATGGATTACTTTGCTCATCTTTATCTGGATGGACCCCCACATGCATACACATCTGTCTGGGCAAGCAGCATGCCAATTATTTCAAAATAATTAATGGCATTGCAAAGAAAAGGTCGCAATACTCCAGTTCTGATAAGGCATGATTTGGTGACATTTTCCAGAGAAATATGCCCGACCTTGATTACTCACTACTGGTTGTGCCAATAATCAATTCTACTTTTCACTGTGTCTATTACTTCCAGGCAAAAACTCTTGACTTAATGGGCCTTTGTGAGGCCGACTCCTTCCACCTTGGCTGCTCAGTTCCCCCCACCCCCCACTCTTCCTCTCACCCACCCAGTTTCCCCTTTGCGTCCTCTTTACAGTTTCTCTAGCATTTATAAAACAGATTTGATTGCTATTTTCAAAGTACTAAATGCAAATGCCACAGTTAAAAAAAGTCTGAGGATACTACCAAGTACTAGAGGCCTGAGGACTGGGCCCCTTGGTAAATGGACTTAACTTTCCTCCTCTCCTCTTATCTCGACACAGTATTTTTCTTCTATTCCCCTTGCTTTAGATTCAGCATTCCAGTTTGGCACTTAATGCCGGGGATGAAATGTCAGGGTTAATTGGGGAGTTGGGTTGCCCAGGAGAAGCAGATCATTTCTCTGATACCTACACGTAGTAGAGGTATTTGACTTTTCTCATCTCTCCGGCTGTTAGTTTTAATTTCCTTTCTAACTTTTCTTGCCTGATAGCTTAAGACAGGTACATGGACATACATACTATAATAAGTTCCATGTAATTATATGATTTTCTATAAGAAGCGGTACAGAACTGTAAGTTTAAAAATTCCAAGGGTATTTCTCCAGCTGATGAACACAAAGGGATTGGAAGGGATCCCCTATTGGGATTTCTAAGGGCTGTTCCCTCCTCTGCTTCTAGCCTGTCTTTATAGGTGATTCTTCCACGTCCAAAACTTGTACTCAGAGAGAGACGATGTTATACCTTGAAAGTTTTGGAGTGTGTACGGTTTTTGTGCACAGGGCAATGGAAAGAGCGATGGCCATGCGTAGATTCTGTATCGAATGCTGAATTGCTAATCCCTTAATCTCTCTGACCCCCAATCTGTACATTAGTAAACCGGGGAAGAATGAGAGCATTTATAGGTTGGGTTTACAAGAATCAACTGAGAGAGTGCATAGAAGGCACTCTGCAGACCTTAGCGGGTTAGAAAATGGCCAATACTGATCGTGACGCGTGATTAATTTTAATATTCGGTTTAATAAATGTCTAGTAAGCTTATTGTTGCCTTATTACCTTGTTATAAAAATGAAAGCAATTCTGAAACTCAACCAGCCCAATATGAAGGTAAATATCCACCGACATGAGACTAAATCAGCTGCCATGTCTCAGTATGAACAAGGAGTTAATTAATTAGCAGGAGACAACCACTGCGCCGGGTGCTGAGGGAGCAAAGACAAAATCTACACACTCCCTGCTCACGTTCTGTCAGGGAAGACCTAAAAGGACGTACAGAATAAATAGAAAAGAAATATAAGTTTGTTTAGCAAGGGTCCTGGCAGTTGAGTCTTGAAGGAAGTAACGAACTATTTAGTGTGGAGGTAAAGGAGAGCATTCCAGTGTCAGAGGCACCTAGAGAAGAGATATGGAGACAGACCCAGCTCCTCTGGCCACACTATGTCCTGTTGGAAGAGAAATGCCTGCAGAATGAGGTTAGAAAAGTAGGCTGAGGCCAGGTTGTAAAGAGCTTTCAAATCCAAACAAAGGAATTTATTGATTTTTGATCTGAAAGGCAATAGGGAGAAAATGGAATGTTTAGAGTTGGGGATTGACTGACCTGGTCAGACAGAATCAATACTGGGTAAAAGTAGTAAATGCTTTGATTAAAAACCATTAGAAACTCATTTGGATTTGTGTCCGAGGTCAGACAGAGGATGCAAAATTGCAAATTTCGAATTAGAAAACTGAGATAAGACAGCAAAGACTACCAACGATGACAGTCAACACAGCGATTCACCTTAAGACTGTGGGCCAAAATATGTGAGGACTTTGGACTGCAATCTGATTGGTGACCTACTAAAGGCTGCCAGTCACTCTTTCCAGGCCATGTTTTTTTTTTTAACTAAGGCTACAATTTTGGATCATCTGCAGTTTAGCTTCCCTGAACACTGAGCTGATTGGCAGCCATAAAGCATCACTCGGAAGACGGGCTTTTTTGTGACAGGGAGCCATCTCAGGCAATTTCAAAATGTAGTCAAGGTAGACGTCCTCCTCCTGTTCAGTTCTGGGACCTTCCCATTGTCTATTTGTTTGCCTTATCTTTCCATGATGTATAGCATGTCTTCATTCTTTCTCTCCTCTACTTCACCTCAGTTACCCACAGAGATGCTCATAGCCTTGATCCTGCCATCACCACAAATTCCAAATTCCATGTTCATGAACTCTGAGATTTCTTTACATAATCACAATCTTTTTTTAATCCCCCTTTTCTCTCTGGTGTATCCCTCCTAACCCTATTCTTAATGTTCCCCTTGACCTTAAGTCCCTCTGTCCCTCGGTTCTTTCCTAGGCCATCGCCCTTGCATTGGCTATTTTCTTGATCTTCATCCTTTAGGGATCTGATTCGGCTCTTCATTATTTATCTTTTATGTTCAAATCCCTTATCTCTGTGTCCTATTACCATTAACACTTTGCTAAGAGCCAGTACTCCATTATTCTTCCATCTTTACTTATTCCTACTCCTGTGATACTGAATGGATCTGGAAGAAATTATAAAACCTGGATTTCACTCAAATTTATGCTTTTTTTACTTACTGTTCTCTTAATGATAGCTGAAACCCCCTTCCCCTCCTACAGTGGTTCCACATCTATTTAGGCCACTGACATATGACATTTAGGCATAGTGAAGGTGAGGCCAGGGAGGAGAAGCACTGGAACTATTCTCTGAACTGCAAAAAATGTTTTTTACCTAAAAACAAAGTTATTTAGTCACTCTGACCAAATTAAAAAACCAGTAGTCTTAAAGTGGTGAAAGAGGTGATTTTTTCCCCTTCTATTTTCTTTCTAATTATGTTGAGCATTTTTCAAATTAAAGTGGGTTTTAGGTTATAATGCAGGAGCAAAATTAAAGACCTGCTGATTGAATATAGTTCTTATTAACAACTGGCAAATGTGAAAAAGTTATCTGGCAAATATCAAGAGTTTTAGGAGTAACTTTTTAGCAAAAGATCGAATCAACATATAGTGGTCAACTTTCTTCACTAGATGAATCGATTAAGATAGAAATCAACCGTAAAAAGAAACTCAATTCAGTTTATCTTCACTTTGACTCTGTGAGAGAATTTCTGGCTCACACAATGTCCTTTTCAATTTGTTTCTGTATAATGTGCTACAGATACAATTGATTAATGAACTGATTAGCAACTACTTTAATTATTTTCCAGTAGTTTTGTTCATTATCAACAACAAAATACATCCTGAAACTTCTTGGACTATGGGATGGCTGAAAACTAAAGGCCTTATTTTAAAAAATTAAACCAAGTCAAATAAGGTCTTCCTGATGTAAGTGTTACCAGGTCGCATGTCCAGATTACATAAGCATAGAGGGCAAAATGGGAAATACTCAACTTCAAATTAAATCCCTAAGACAACCCTCACTTAGAAATTCAGTGTCTTTCATTTCTAAAGCACACTTAATCTTAAGAGTTCGAAAAAGGTCAAGATTGTGTGAAGTAAAATGGAGAGAAATCCTTGATTTTATGAACAATTCAGTTCTCTTAAGGTACGTCACATGTAGACCAGTCAATAATGAATATATAAGCTTTTATTTTAGTGCTTACCCATTGCAAAAAGCTAAAGTTGACTTGTTAAAATTCAGCTAGCAAATCCTTTATAATCCTTTATCCTCTGGTCTTTCACAAGTATAATAGGGTAGAACTAGGTACAAGCCAGTTCTGTCCTTGACTCCACCCAAAGAGGCAGTTATGGTAGAATGGAAACCTCCGCTGGTCTGGTCTTCAGCAGATTTGGGTTTACATCAAGACTCTACCACTACTAAGAAATGAGCTCTAGGTGACTTAAGTAAGTCTAAACTCAGAAGGCCTCGATTCTCTCCTTTATAAAATGATTAGATGACCTTTAGTAGTCCGATGCAACTTTTAAGCTATGATTACTTCTAATTCAAAATTTGATATTGTCCTCTTTCTTATGAAGATTGCCATATTTCATAGATAGATGTCATTAAAAAGCTACTCTCATAGAACATAGCACAGAACCCCCTGATCTTCAAAAAAAGAGTATTATGGTGAGGCTATATGGTTCCCAACCCACTAAACACAAAGCTTACGACAGAGAAGGAGGTGGTAGAAAAGAGTGCAGATCAGAGGTTCAAACAAGACATCTTTTTTCTCACATCACTAAATCGAATATACCATACCTATGTTAGCTGGAAATAGTGCATTGTGTGGTCTTCTGGTCAAGATGGTTGCAGGCAGATCAGATCCCCCTACATTTAATACAACAAACACTTACAATAACCCCAGGCCAAATAATGATAAAGCAGTACAATGAAACTCTATAGCAAGTTCTTCTAATCCTGACTGGCACCAAAAGTCACCTAGAGCTCACTGGCAATAGGAAAAGGGACCACTACCAGGTATCCACAGGCAGTAAGAATAAAGAGCCAAAAAAGTCCCTGGTGTGTGTATCATCATAACTATGATCAGATACTCAAGTCAAAAAAAAACTCCTCAATTTTCCACCAGGATTATGAGAGAACAACAATAAAAAAGATATTAGAACATAATCAAAAGATTGACAAAACAGAAGACAATGTCAGATATCTGATATCAAAAATAACTGACCTAGAAAACAGGTCAAGGAGAGATATTTTAAAAATCACTCTGAAAACCATGTTTTAAAAAACATAAAAGGCTGGACAATATATTTTAAGAAATCATAAATGAAAAGTGCCAAAATCTGATGGAACTAGAAGACAAAATGAAGATGGGAAGAATATACCAGTTGCCTCCTGGAAGAGACACCCAAATGAAAGGTCTCAGGACAAAACCAGAGCTCCCATGTTAAATGAAAAAAAAATACTACAAAAAAATTACACAGAATTAAGGAGTTCAAGAATTAAGGAAACACATTCAAGATTACAGAAGACCAGGAAGCTTTTGCTATTAAAAAAAGAATATCTCAGAATATAATATTAGAAAATGCATTGACATAACCAAGGTAACTTATCCTGCAAAGCTGACTATAATTCTACAGGGAAAGGGAACTGGATCTTTTGTGGGAAAAGAAGACTTTAAAGTATTCCTCATGAAAAGATCAGCACTGAGGTGGAACTTTGAAATGTGAACACAAGAGTCCAGAGGAATCTAGAAAGGTCAGTATATTTGAACAATTAGAAAGGGCTACATGATGATGTAGTGCTAACATTTTCATGGGGGAGAAGAAACAAGTGTTCCTTCAGAAGCTTAATGTCTTTAAAGGGTATTGAGGGAATTAAATAAGAAAAGAGCTTGGAGGAGGAGTTTGGTCTTGAGAGTCTTAAGGGGAAAAGATAAGGGACAGTAAAAAAAAAAACCCAGTGTGGAAAAGAGGAAGGAGGTGGGATTTTCTTTTCTTTCTTTTTTTTTTTTTGTGATCGGGGCATAAAAATATGGAAGCACATGTGTAGGCAGGACGACATCAGACGAGCCCTACTCTTATCTGAACCAGAGAAGAGGGATTATGGAATACTCAGAAGTAAAACAAATTTTCCAACATTAAAGAATGAATTAAACAAAAAACCTAGAGTCTAAAGGGGGTATCAAGCAATGGGAGAAGGGTTGAATGAATTGTGGTAGTAATGGAACATTACTAGGCTTACAAAAAGATGAAAAAGATGGTTTCAGAGAAATTTGGGAAGTAAAAAGGATCCAGAATCAGGAGAACAATTTTTACAATAACAACACTATCAAGAAAAATAACTCTGAAAGACTGAAAAACTCTGATCGATGCAATGAGAAACCATGCCTCCAGAGGACCTATGATGAAACATGTTAGCCACTTCCTGATACAGAAGTGATGGACTCACGGTACAGAGACATATAACATTTTGGGGCATGGTCATTGGGTAGATTTATTTTATTTGACAGTACTCATCTGTTATAAGGATTCTTTTCTACCTTTCATTTTTAATTGGGGGGAGAGGAATGGGGAGACAGGGGATGTTGGCATTAGACGCCCCCTACAAAAAAAGAGAGAAAGCTATTGAAATGTTTTTCAAAATGCAATTAAGGAATCTCAAATATATATGTATGTGTATATATGTATTTTTTATACTTTAAAAAAGCAAATTGTTGGTAATGGTTGCATATACAATCTCCTTTTTTGTGTTCTATTGCATATGTAGAAATATTCAGGCTTTTTTTTCAGTGTATCAAAAAAATGAAAAAAAAAGGACTATATTCCCTCCCTCCTCAAAATTTTCTTCCTTAACTATCTCAGAAATCTGTCTCTTGGTTTTTGGATTCTATATACCTTGCCAGGTTTGAGGAGCTTCATTGGACTTCTGCTGAAGAGTTATAACTAATGTTTCTAATGACAATTCTTAGCCATTAAAAATATGCTAAATTAAGTGCAATGCCCTCTCGTTTGCAACGCAGGGGAATGTGCACTACATTTCATCAATGACAATTTAAAAAAAGTATTACTGCTTAAAAGAGTTAAAGACAATTCACTTACATGGAATGAGATATCATTAGAGGATGATTTTTTTTAAAAAAAAAAAAGCAAAGACTGGGGGTAATTAAAACAAAACTCAGACTATCTTGGCAACAGTGGAATGTTTTGCATACGTTTGTGGAATTATCGGAGAGTTAAATAGTCTGAGAGTGGTATGTCTGGATACTTCTGTCACATGAGCAAGAGATTTTGGCTTCCAACTGCTAAAGATAATTTAGCTCCTGTAAATTCTGATGTATCCAAACCATATTGATACATACGATAAAACAAAACCCCGCCAAGATTCCAAGTGCATGTTCATTCTAAAGAGATACTTACTATGGCTTCCCAGCCACTAACAGATCCCAGGCTCACCCAATGAGTATTCAAGGTAAGAATAGCATCCAATTCTCAGGCAATCTTCAAAAAGATTGAGTTTCTCTTTGTCCATGAAATGCTAAATACTTGTAATGACAGAGCTTGGGCTTCCATGAATGATTTTTTTCAATACGTAATTCTGGGGCTCCCTGGACCCAGTACAAGTACTTATTTGTACTGTTTAGCGAAATCCTGAGAATTTCTCTGTATGACAAGTGCTTTTTTTGCTTATCATCCCCAGGAAGTGTAAAGCAATTCTCTCACTTAGCCATGACATTCTCTGAGGATGCACGAGAGATTGGAGTGTGCGTTGCTATTTGTACGGATTACTTTCAACTATATTATTATTTATTGAGACGTTATTATCATAATCAATCATTTTATCCCTTTCATCATCCTTCAGACACCGTATGAGATGCTTAAAGTTAATATTGTTATTATTTCTCATTAGAACAATTGAAATGTTTCTTTTGTTTTTGCCTTAAACCTTCTATGTTAGCCATGATCTCAGATAGTAGAAGTTCCCTGACGACTTCAGAAAGTACTCGTTTCGGTAGTCACTTTAATTTTCTCAAAGTCATATTTTGCCTTTACTTTCAATACAATGAATTGTCCACCTCGTCTCATTTTTTATTTTAAAAAAAAGAACCAAACCCAGCGAAACCACAGTGAACCCTATCAGCAACTCAGTTCTTTGAAACGCTTCACTTTACATATATTAAGTAATCAAGGCCCAGAAAAATGTGTAAAGATGTTTTTTTTTTAAAACTCAAACCCTCAAATTGTTAGTTATTTGTGGAAGATGCTGAATAGAAAAAAATATATAAGCAACCGTTACTATGAATAGAAGCTGCCTTTCCGAGAGTGTTTTCTGAATAATATAAAATACTTCTTTCCTCAACTACTCTCCACAAACAATGCAAGCCTTCCAAATTCAGCTCTCCCTCTATTTCTCAGCCTCTTAGAATTCCTGGCTTTCTTCCCAATTGGGTTCTATCATTAATCTCCAAGAAGATACCTTGTGGGCTCCTACCAGCTGGTAGTGCCTTCCATCTGCATTTATTACATATATCCTGTCTACATCGCCTTCTGGACATCTTGTCTCCTTCATTAGAAACATAAGCTTCTGGAGGGTAGGAGCTGATTTTGCCTCTTCTTTGTATCCCCAGCTCTTAGCACATTGTTTGGTAAAGAATAATTCACTAAATAAATGCTTCTTCATTGACTGATTTTGAAATAGCAATAACTACTTCTATCACCAGTTGTTGTTTTTTTTTTTTTTTTAATTTCATTGTAATGCCTAGAAATCCTCTTCTTCTTTCCTGGGAACAAGCCAAAATATTTTCTTAAGAGCCTAGATGAAAGACTTCATATATTTGAAAAATAAGAATGGAAAGGAATGAAAATCATGTTGACATACTCAAGTACCCCCAAAGGAATTAATAGGGAAGACAGAGAAGCATGAAATTGAGATGGGAAGCAACAAATGGATTTTTGTAAAAGGGAAAAACTGTGAGCCAAAAAGAGAAGCTGAAAACAAGACCAAATGAAGTAGTTGGCAAGTAGAGAAATCCAAATATCTTGAAACGAAGGAATGGCACTTTGCTGGGCTGGTGATGGAAAACCAGCTTAGGTCTGCCTGGGACCCAAACATTTCCTCTTGGAAAGGCAAGCTGTATTCCAAAGTCCTTTTCTCAGTTTGCTTAAGAGGTATATGTGAATTTGAACACAAGAACAACTGATTATCTACCCTTCTGTTATGTTTTCATTTTAAACCTGATTTTAACTGAATCACACTAAAGAGACCATTGGGAGAGCTGCACACCTCTATGATTCAAAAGAAATGCAGTTCCCTCACCATAAGGTCATCAAAGTGCCTCCAGCACTTGCCAAAGTGCCTCGCACACTCTCTAGCCACTGTGACGCTTTGCTGCTGCC
This sequence comes from Gracilinanus agilis, assembly GCF_016433145.1. NCBI lineage: Eukaryota > Metazoa > Chordata > Mammalia > Didelphimorphia > Didelphidae > Gracilinanus > Gracilinanus agilis. The sequence goes on along the minus strand of NC_058136.1, from coordinate 51,364,941 downwards.
TGGTACCCAGCAGGAGTTTAATTAATGTTTATTGAATGATTGATTGGATTCCTCAGAGGAAGTGCTAGATGAATCTGCTCCACCCAAAAGCCACCTGAAAATTAAAAATGGATAGACTGATGGGAGTTACCATTCTGGAGGACTTCTTGACTGACGGAACAAATTGGCCAACTGATTTCCTAACTGCCAAAAAAGTCCAGCATAAAATCTTTCTGTATCGCTGTGGAGAGAGGTTTTTGTTTCTGTTTTTTGTTTGTTTGTTTGTGTCCAGTGAAAGAAAGAAAGGGGAAACTCTTTTTGAGCTAAAGCTTGATATCCACAGTGATTTTTTTTTTTCCATTGGAAACCTTGAAACCGGAGTACAAGAGAAAATGACTCCAGAGTATGGGCCCCCTGAGTGCTTCGGTTGGTTAGAGATAGATGTGAATCTATCAGAAAGGCCCTATTTCTTTTTTTTTAAACCCTTGTACTTCGGTGTATTGTCTCATAGGTGGAAGATTGGTAAGGGTGGGCAATGGGGGTCAAGTGACTTGCCCAGGGTCACACATCTGGGAAGTGGCTGAGGCCAGGTTTGAACCTAGGACCTCCTGTCTCTAGGCCTGACTCTCACTCCACTGAGCTACCCAGCTGCCCCCCAGAAAGGCCCTATTTCTGACCATCATCAGCGTGATGGTCCCCCTTTTCTCTTCTGTTCTGTGTCCAGGCCTACCCTGCCCAAACCCTTGTTTTCTGCTAGTAGGAAGAAACCCTTCTGAGACAACCACTGAGCTCGGGACGGAGACACACTTGGTGCTCCTCACGTTCTTGGCCAGACTAAATTAAAACATGAACCTGAAAAGATCTACAACTGAGCAGGCTGCCTCTATTCTCTCTGCTGCACGTGTACACACACACACACACACACACACACACACACACACACACACAATCCAAAGTGTTCAAATTAGCTCCTTGGAAATACTGTGGTTATAAAATTCATGACACTTTGAATACTCATGACAAGTTTTGGTCTTATTTTAGTCAGTCATTTCCCGATGCCAATACTTAAGTGTATTTCTTGCAAAAAGATCTGGATAATAGTACTCTTTATAGAAAAATCAATGTACCCAAATAGTCATAAAACAGAATAGTGTATCCACATGTGTATGCATTATGCAAGCACAAACAGATTGACATGGTGCCAGGTGATCTAATCATTTCGGAAGTCTCTTTTTGGTACAGGACAATATTCAGGAATGCTGAACGGGCTCTTTTTCCCTCAGAGCAAAGCCAGAAGTTTTACCCTTTCCACCAGCAAATTATACTTGACATTTAATTTCAAAATGAAGTTGCTCTAAACTAAAGCTGAAGTATTAGAGTGGGGATGAAACAATAAGATTACCCATAGGACAATATTTTAAACATAATTTTAGTTTCATGTAAATAGAAAAGAAAAAGGGCAACCAGGTGGCTCAGTGGATAGTGCACCGGGCCTGAAGTCAGAAAGAGTTCAAATCTGGTCTCAGACACATACTAGCTGTGTGACCCTGAGCAAGTCACTTCACCCTATTTGGCTCAGTTTCCTCATCTGTTAAATGAGTTGAGGAAGGAAATGGCAAACCATTCCTGTATCTTTGCAAAGAAAGCCCCCAAATTTGGGTCACGAAGATTTGGACATGATTGAAAAATGCCTGAATGACAACAACGACAAAACGAGAAACACAATTTAGGGTACTTACACTGGATTTTTGGAATGGTTAATTATATTAGAACAACCATTCAACTAGTGATGGGCTAATAATACGCTTTAATAAGTATCCCTCTACAAACTGGATTGGAATGTTTAATAGGATACAACGCAAAAGTCTAACACTGGATCCTAACAAAGGGTTCAAAAAAGATCTTAGTTTATATAATATAAACATATTAGTTTATATTCTCATAGTACAAGCTGCCCAAACACATCAATGCAAACACTTACAGAGATGTATTTAACCATACGCAGAGGCTTCCATACCGAGATGCACACATTTCTGCCAGAGAGAGGCCGTACTATAGAAGCATCGTCACCCTGTTTCCAAAAGATGACCATGAGCCTCCAAAGAGGTTAGGTGAGTTATTCCAAGGGCACCGAACAACAGGCAGATCTTCTTACCCCAAGACTAGACCAGCTTCTTTCCACTCCCTGGACACTCTTTATCTTGCATTGGGAAACAAACCCTTTTACATCCCTCGTTGTGTTCAAGCCTTGTAACCCATGGATAGAGCAGAGCAGGTATCTTGATCTTCCTTTGACAGAGAAGCAAACAGTGCCCCTTGGTCAGGCAACTTGCTCTAGGACACAAAACTAGCTACTGGGAGTGAAGGCTATCACCCAGGCAGTTAATGGGGCTTCACGGTGCACAAAGACCTGGAGTCGGGAAGACCTGAGCACACGTTTGGCCTTAGATACTTACTAGCTGTGTGACCTTGGGCAGCCACTTTGCCTCCTGCCAACCTCAATGAGCTCGGCTGTAAAATGTGATCGTAACAGCACCTGCCTTCCAGTGTTGTCGTGAGGATCAAAAGTGATAATGTTTGTACAGAGTCCTTAGCACAGTACCTGGCACACAGTAGGCACATAAATGTTAGCTGTTACTACCACTATCACCACCACCACCCAGGTAGGACTCGCCCCATTGGCAGATGGGCCAATCAATGCTCTTTCTGCCATACTATGCTGCCTATTTGGGGATATATAATGTTTTATTAACACTCGTTGCATTAAGCTGAAAGGGAATCCATGATTTAATTATTTGCTCTGCTGAAAGGCCTCTGAAGGATTCAAGTGTCATCCTTTACATGGAAAGCAGGACCGGTATAGTGGGATAAGCAGCTGACTTGGAATCATCTTAGATAATCTCTCTGATAGTTGGTAAGAGGTAGGACTCTGGGCAAGTCATTTAATCTGTGGGGGCATCAGCTTCTTTCTTTGTAAAATGGCAGTAAGACTATTTGTGCTAAAAGCCTTTGAAACCCGATCAGAATGTGAGCTACTGCCATTACCACTCTTTGGCACATTTCAAAAGCCTTTCAATACAATCAGAGGCTAATAAGCATCTTGCAGGAACTCTCATTAGAATGCAGAGCAATCCTGTTAGGGCAGCCATTGAGTCTACAGAGGAGGTCTCTTTTTGGTATGAAATGTTTAATGTTTAAATTAAGCCTTTCATATAGGTTTTTGGAAAACTCTGCTCTCAAATTCCAATGGATCTGCGATATTTGAACTAACAAGGTACAAGAGAAAAATGTAAATGGACTGATTCAGCATGTTCACAGACTGCTTTCAATTGCTGTCAGTTTCCCCTTTACCATACAATTTAACAAGCTATATTGACATCAAACATAGTATATCGATACAAGATGGAAAGACCAAATTTTCATATCTCAGGAAAACTTGCCCTTAATTCCAACTTTATCTATTTATCAGACACTTCTGACCAAATACTGATTTGCTTTTTTAAAAATAGGCTTCCTATGCTGTTTAGCTCTAATGATAATTCTAATGTATGTTTTTCTTTCTCTAAAGGATAGGTATCAAACAGGACCCACAATACTCGGGAGTACAGGCCAACCAGATTAAAATGTAATTGGGAAATGTTCAACGAAAAATACAATAAAATGTAGATAATAATACATTTGACTGACTTGATCTTTGGCCTGCACTGTGGTTGAGTGGTTAAGACTAAAAATAATGCTAAAAATCTTTTGGCCTGATAAACCCTAAAAGATTTTTAGCAACATTTTTTGCCTTAGCAAAAAACTAGAAACAACATAAATGTTTACCAGCTAGACAAATTGTGGTACATGAATATAACACAATATTGCTGTATTGAAGGGAATGATGAAAATGAAGAATTCAGAGAAGTATGGGAAGACCTATATGAACGGATACAAAATGAACTTAACAAAACAAACAAAAAAAAAAACAATGTTCACAATGACTGGAAAGTAAATGGAAATATCAAAAACCATCACCAGCAAAAAACCAACCAACCAAACAACAACAACTAATGTTAATGTGGTTCTGGAAAAGACCTGAAAAAATGACTTTCCTTCCTTTCTTTGCCTTGTTAGGAAACTTTGGTTGTGAAACATTGCATATTGTATCTGGCTTAGTTGATGGGTTAGTTTTGGGGATTGCTTTTCCCTCCTCCTCCTATTTTATTCTTTGCTACAAGGTATGGGTCTGAAGAGAATTAGAGGGGAAGATTACATTTGTAGCTGAAATGTAATATAGAAAATTTGTATCAACAAATGTTGCCCCAAATAACCTATTGCTATCATTGTTGTTCAGTTGTTTTCAACTCCTTAGAAATCTACTAGAGGTTTTCTTGGCAGAGATACTGGAGCGGTTTGCCATTTTCTTCTCTGTATCAGTTTACAGATGAGGAACTGAGGCAGGGTGAAGTGACTTGCCCAGGGTCACACAGCTAGCAGGTATCTGAAAGTAGATTTGAATTCAGGAAGATGAGTCTTCCTGATTTCAGGTCCTGCACTCTATCCACTATGCCACATAGATATACCCCGAAATAGCCTAAAGAGACCTTCTAATTTACATAAGTAGAAAGAGTCCCACAATGAAGAAATCCCATATCCACCAAAGCAACTAATCTTGTTCCTCTTTAACTGAATTCTCATTACTAATACAAGTATGCCTTTAAAAGACAACCATAAGCACAACAATTATACTACTGTATAATGCTGTTATTACAGAAAATTATTATGGGTTGGATTTCTGTGGATTCTCCTGGGAGTCTCATCACTTCTAGTACAGTTTCTATTGAAAAACATGTCCTGAGTTCTAAACAAGTCTCATCCCAGGAGCTGGAAGTCGAGTAATATCTACATGTGATTATCACATGACAGTATTTATCTTTGGAAATAAGGGCAAGTGAATGTCCGCTGGTGGTCCATTCTTGGATTTTCCTTTTGAGTTGCTCCTTACACTCCTCCAATACTTTGCAACAGAATGAATCCATAGAAATCTCAAGAAAATCCTGCCAGATGTTCTACTTCTATAACTGACTTTAGAAATAACTGAAGCATGTACAAAACCTACAAATAACAGTTAAATGGTCAAAGCTACACACATCCCACCATAATCACACTTGGACAAGTAAGCTAGTGTGCTCATCTCAGGGCAGATTTTCTGTGCCACCCCCATGTGTTCAAGAAAAGAATAAGAAGAGTGCCTCAAACACTGAAAAAAAAATACAGAGAAGAAAGCAAAAGGGAGTTCAGAAAGGGACCGAGATTGGGAGGGCACTTCTGTTGCTATGGGCTTAAGTGTGCTACCTGTTTTTTAGAAAGAGCACATTGCATAAAATGGAAGGTCATGGTTTCTCACTGAATCCTCTGTGTCTGTTCTCAGTATATTAAAATGTTTGTCTGTTGATATCTGCCAAGTTTATAACAAAAAAATTCTTTTTCAAAAGCATCTAATCAGTTCCAAAATTTCCCAAACTAACATGCTTTTTTTGCCTTCTACATATGAAAGAGGAATCAAAATGATAATAAATATTTAGTATTCAGATCTCTGATTATTAAAAAGAAGTGTCAAAACACCTCCATCAATCAACAAGTATTTATTGAACACCCATCAATCAAAGGCAGCAAATATTTGTATGGCTATTATGTTCCAAGCACTGCACCAGAGCCTGTGGGGATAGAAAAGGAGGCTTTGCCATGGTCTCTGTCTGAGTTGATATAGTTGAAGAGACAAACTGAACTTACAAAAACAACTTGAGAATGATAGGAGATCGCATGCTCCATTAAAGCTGCCATGGATACCCCCATCCTCACAGGGAGGCGATCCTGGGTTCTTAAGGGCTGGGCCAGCAGAGCGAGTGCTCAGATGGATCTAACTAAGCTTAAAAGGCCCTGAAGGCCAGCATGATCAGGTAGAACAAATGAGTCTTTAGAAGGGGAGTCCTCAGAGGATGAAGAGTTCAGGTAGAGCAACTCATAAAAAACAGAGGGGTCTCCATGCTTAATGGCACTGGTAGCCATCACTGCAACTGAAGAACATTCCAAGGATGAGACAGTATCTAATTGAATGCTAAATTAAGTGATAGCGAGATTCCTAAGTCCAAGAGCATTAATACAAAGTACCTTTGGAAACATAACACAAATGAAAGCTGAGAACTGGCGGCCTGTGAGTAACCTGAGAAAGTATGGAGGAAATGAAATATAATTGAGTTTTGTAATAAAGAGCAAACGGCTTCAGTGACGAGTGGAGATGGTCCTTCGAAGAACGAATGGTAAAGAAAGGCAAAACCAATGACCAAAGTTCCTACTCTGAGGGAGCAGATATTCTACTGGAGAGGCCAACATGTAAATAACAGTACATATAAGATATATATATATATACACACACACACACACACACACACACACACACACACACACACACACACAGCAGTAGATCGAGAAGGCACTGGGGGAGACCAGGAAAGGTCTCCAGCAGAAGGTGGAATTTAAGATCAGTCCTGAATGTTTGGAACAGCCACTGTGGGAAGCGGAATAGCAAATCAGGTAAGGAAGAAGAGGATGTCTGCCTTGTTGGAGTGAGGGCCCATCACATAAATGAAGAGTGTTAGAACAATTTCATTATTTTCTCCTGCTTTTTGGACACACATGAATCCAAGGAGAGGAAATGAATGGCTTACGTAATCCAAGGTGGGAGCCTGGCAAAGAATAACTGGCGATAGGCTAGGGGGCCAAAGGGACTTAAGTGAAGAGGATAGACAGCCGAAAGTTGAAGTGGTTTACCAAAGGGTCGAGTCCTAGAAGGCAAGTGCATTACCCAGTACTGGGGTGGTGACCTGGGAAAGAAATGAGATGGTGGGGGATGGAGATTAGAGGAACAAGGTTAAGCACTCTAACATAGAAGGAATAAATAATAATAGATGTTGACAGGAGAGACATGATATCTGTTTTCTATGATTGAAAAGGAGCAGAATCACGTGGAATAGGAAGGATTAGATTGATTCACTTTGTCTCCAGAGAGCAGAACTAGGAAGAGTAGAAGTTACGCAGAAACAAAGTTCAGCTCGAAACGCTGAAGGACTCCCTCACAATCAAAACATGCTGCCTTGTGAGGGTATGAGTCCCCCATTACCAAAGAAACTCAAGTAAAAGGGAGGGAAGACCACTTGCCGGGGAATTAAGCCTCAGAAATGGAATAGGTGTGATGAGGCCTTGTCATCTGTAGCCTATAATAGACTCCCTAAATGCATGCCAAATGAATGACCTCTGAGAGTTTCCTCCAAATGGAGGATTCTATCATGCCATGATTCCGAAGAGAAAATTACAGACGATGTTGTTTGGTGGGAAATATCAATAACATGCTAGACGCTGAAGAAGTCACAAAGGATGGATCTCTTCTGTACCATGAGATTAGTGGGCATTGCCGGGCCTGGGCTGGTTTTCTTCCTGTCATTCAGCCTTCTCCAACATCTTGACCAGCAAAACCTGCCTTTCGATTCTCATGGCCTAAGCAGTAGCTGACTGTGTTGGGGGCGGGGTAGTGGGCCAGGGAGGAGGAGGAAGACAGTCTGTTCTTTTTGACAGGTCACTTTAAGATACTAATTCGAGATCTGCTTTATGTCCAGGAGCACAGACCACTGCATCAAACAACTTCTGCATGATCGTTTCTGAGACATGTGGAGGCCACGATCTGCTCAGGGGGAAAAATGCTTTCCTGGAGATGTGTGCATTGCTGTTGGAGGTCATTTTTCTAGGGAAACAGGTCTGACAAGACCACTGAGACTAACTAAACCCACCATTCCACGTCAACGATGCCATTTCTGGGAGTTGTTCCAGGATGCTGATGAACTTCTCTGGACAGGCAAAACTGGGAAGCGATTGCCAGAGGCCTAGTTTGCTGACAGTGATCAAGGTCAAAATTATGGATTATGAAGTGATACGGCTTCCACAAAGCGAATCTGGCAGCTTCTAAATCTAGGGGAAAAATTTCCCCTCAGCATGACACCAAGCTCTAACCCCTACTGCAAGCACCACCAAAGTGACCTCGTTAAGCTTCTCCTCGTGCTTCATCTTGCTCTCTCCTTGGCACTTCTGTCATTCTACCAAGTATTGCAAACATCTGCACGCTTGATTTTTCCTAATTAGCCTGTAAGGTTCTTGAGAGCAAAGTTTTGGCGCTCTCTAGCTTTTCATTCCAGGGCTCAGGCCGCTAGCTGGTACATCGTAGTGGGTTGTGGTGTGAGCTAAATAGACTACGTTGGCTAATTTAGAATTCCAGCATACCAACATCCATCCAAAATGACGATATCGTGTTAGCTGTTGGGGCTGTCTAGCCCCTCAGCCACTCACTGTACCACGCCTGCATCAAAGACAACACACTTTTTTTAACATGATAGTTCCATTCCTACAAACAGAGAGAGAGAAGCCAGGCACGCTATCTTCTGGGTAGCACCAAGGACACTGAGAGATCCCCTGTATACTCGGCTCAGAAACAGCAGTAACAGGCGTATTCCAAATGTCCGATCGCCAGAAATCCCAACTGCGGCGAGAAAGTTGAGAGGATGGCAGACTCCCTTAGGTGGATACTCTACAAAAATGCATGGCTGGGGTTCCGAGCATTCCCAGCATCCCAGGAAGTAGGAAAACTCCATAGAAAAATGCAACGGTTAGATCTTAATCACAAGGAGCCCTGAGCTTTCACCTCCTACCCGGGAAACAGGCGAAGCCAGGAATAGTCAATGGGAGAGGAATCTTGGCCTGACAGCCACACCAATGCACCGCTGGTGGAGTGGTGAACTGATACAACAATCCGGGAAAGGAATTTAGAATCATGCAAACAAAGTTCCTTAAATGTTCATTCCTTCTGATTCAGAGATTCCTCTGTAAGGCCAAAGGCCACCTCTGCTTTGATGGAGATCAAAGACTGAAAGAAAATCCCTAATAGACACCCAACTATTTAGAGCACCACTGTTTTGATTGTAAAGGACACAAAACAGAATAGATGCTAGATAAATTATGTTATGCGAATATGACTATGCTGTTAGCAATAATAAACATGACAAAAAGAGGTGAGGTAGTTATACCAGGGAATCTGATACAGGGATTGCTTGTTAAGAATTCTAGATATGTGGGGGCAGCTGGGTAGCTCAGTGTATTTAGAACCAGGCCTAGAGACCTGGATTCAAATCTGACCTCAGACACTTCTCAGCTGTGTGACCCTGGGCAAGTCACTTGACCCCCATTGCCTAGCCCTTACCACTCTTCTGCCTTGGAGCCAATACACAGTATTGACTAAAAGACAGAAGGTGAGGGTTTAAAAAAAAAAAGAATTCTAGATATGTGACTGTGGTGTTTTTCCATCCAGGAAAAACAAGAAAAAAGAAAAGATGGATTAACCCTGAGAGTGGAAGGTGCAAGTCTGAACTCTTAAGGAAAGTCATTTCCTCAGCAGATCCTAGCTCAATTCTCAGTTATCAATGAGTTTCTGGACTTGCCTCTCAGAAAATTCAATTCAGTTAATTAAAGTGCTAATTACAGCAGTCACCTTCTATATTGTTTTACCAAACGGGCCTCACACTATAAGGTCTATGTCGAAGAGTCTACTTAACATATTAACTGCTAGACAGTCTCATCATGAAACTTGGAAATCAAACGGTCTACATATTAACCAGACCAAAACTTCTAGATCACCTGCAAAGTTCCTCTAGAGCGTTTGGATTTGCCCATCTTAGGAGGGCAGCAGCCAGAACCCCACTGAACTCAGAGAATGCATGTAAACACTTGCTGCTAGCATCATTCAGATCACTAAGGAAATCTTTGCTTCTTCAAGCCCTTTGGGTCAGTGACTGATTTTTTTTTAATCAATGAAGATATCCAAAGTTGGTCTCAACAAATACATGTTGTTTTCCCATTCTTTATACCTGAGCCTGTTAAGAAAAGAGGTCGGTTTTCTCCACCAATCAGCAGACTACCTACCCCCTGCCAACATTTCTCTTTTGGCAAAACTGTAACACTCTACCCTGGTTAAGGCCCAGTAGATTTTTTAGCTAAGGATCTTTGCTGGAGAGGGTTGGCCACTAGGGCGTCAGGTGGCTCGAATCCTCCTAAATGAGCAAACGTAATTTCGCTCCAGAAGAAGCCCCATGACACGTTTCTGCCTTGGTGTGTATGCATGCACACTGAGGAGAAACAGTTCTTGCATAATGAAAATAGAATCTTTAACAGTAATCCTAAGATTATAAGTCTATTATGAAAAGCAATTGAAATAGATAGATATCCAGGCCTGCCTTGAAATGATGCCAAGTAAACTAATTTCTAGCAGGAAGAAAGGAGGAGAAAGGGAGCAAACGTCTATTTATCACTCTTCTCCCTCATCAGAGTGGTAAAGTTCCATTCACTATATCCCACAGAGGATGGGAGAAGGAAGCCACAACGGTCCTTGTTGTATCATCCTCCAGGAGAAAGAGGCAAGACAAACAAAGCAAAGTCCAAAAGGCTTCTGCCTCTCAAGTCGGCCATGAAGAGGAGAGAAAGAAGAGGAAAAACAAGTCTTGCTCTTCTGCTCAACTGTAAGGAAAAAGAGGAAATCCAAAAGGAAGAATTCAAGATGAGGCGGCCGGGTGGCTCAGTAGATTGAGAGCCAGGCCCAGAGATGGGAGGTCCTGGGTTCAAACCTGGTCTCAGACACTTCCCAGCTGTGTGACCCTGGGCAAGTCACTTAACTCCCATTGCCCAGTCCTTACCACTCTTCTGTCTTAGAACCAATACCCAGTATTAATTCTAAGATGAAAGGTAAGGGTTTTAAAAAAAAGAACTCAAGACTTCTATCTTGAAACCTTGACTCTAACCCTAGTTAGGTCACATCAGATGCTTCTAGTGATGCCTGCTTCTTAAGTTCTCACTTGTTCATTAAGGCTCTTACCACTGCAAGGTAACTAGCAACTGATTTCATTCCCCACAGAAGCTATTCTGAACTCTGTCTTCCATTCTAAAGTGTCTCACCTCCTCCCCTTTCCTCTTCTTTCTTAGCAGAGCACTTTGCTTCTTTACTTAAAAAAAAGAGATGACAACATGATTTGCCATCCTATCCCATTTTCTCATCACCTCTTGTTCTATCTTCCTTTTCCCATTTCTCATCCAAGGCAAACATTTTCTTTGCCGAGACCAACTCTTTCTTATACATGACAATTTGATACCATAGCCTTGTGTTGGTGAACCTATGGCACATGTGTGAGAGAGGGCTGCTCCCCTCCCCCTCTCCACGCAGGCCTGAGGACATTTCTCACATCATCCACTCCTCTGCCCAGCAGCCCAATGGGGGTGTTTCTTCCCTCCCCTGTCTAGGGTAAGGGGGGGGGGGGCTCACATGTATCATGAGGGTTGCAGTTTGGACACTCAGTCTATAAGAGGTTCGCCATCACTGTCATAGCCTATCAGTCAGTCAATAAACATTTATCAGGTACCTCCTATGTGCCAGGCATTGTGCTAAGTATTAGGAGTACAGAAAGAGGCAAAAGACAGTCCCTGACCTCAAGGAGCTCACAATCTAATGGGGGAGACAACAAGCAAATGCTTATGTACAAATGAACTATATGTAGGATAAGTAAGAACCAATTCACAAAGGGAAGGTGCCACAGATAAGAGGCAATGGAGAAGTCCCAGTCCTAGAAGGTAGCATTTTATCTGGGACTTGAAGGAAGCCAGAGAGACCAGCAGGCTGAGATGAGGAGTAAGACTGCAATGTCAATCATCTCTCACTTGCCTCTTTATTGGGAATGTTTAAACTCCCCCTGAAAGCTGGCTCTTCACTGACTGCCTTCAAACATACCCGAATTTTCCTCATCCTTAAAAAAGACTTTAACTAGCTCCCACCATCCTCTCAAGCTATTGTCCTATAACTCTCCCCCCCCTTTCTCAGGCAATCTCTCTGGAAAAGCTACCATACCTACACTGGTTGCTCCACTTTCTCGCCTCTCCTTCAATTTCTTGAAATTTGGTTCCTGACTTCATCATTCGTCAGAAACTGCTTTTTTCCCCCCACAGTTAGCAATGATCTCTTAATTGCCAAATCTGATCTTTGCTCAGGTCTAATTCTTCTAAGCTAATGGACTACATTTGAAACTGCTGGCCTTGGTGTCCTGTATACTCTCTCCTCTGGGTTTTCATGATGGGTTTTTACCACCTACCTACCTGCTGCTTTTTTCTCAGGCTCTTCTGTGGGCTCATCATCCATATCATGGCCTTTGACTGGGTATCCCTGAAGAATGGTGCTGGACCCTCTTCTCCAAATACTGTTTCTAAGTAATCTAATGAGCTGCCCTGGAGAAGGATCAGGTCTATATATGCAGGCTCAGTGTCTCTTCCTAGTTTCAGTCCTGCATCATCGGTTACTTGTTGGACATTTCAAAATGGGTACTTTGAAGACACCTTGAACTCAACATGTCCCAAACTGAACTCACTCTTCTTCCCACAAACTCCCTCCCTCTTCCAAACTTTCCACTTTCTGAGAACAAAATTTAAGGGCTTCAATAAGATCAAGTTATTTAGAGCCAGAGGATGTGATAGTACCCTGGACTCCTCTCTCTCTTTCTAACCCGATATTTTGCCAATTCTTGCCATTTCCTCATTCCACAATGGACCTCTACTCGCAGAGGTCAGCACCCAAGTTCAGGTCTGAATTACCTCTTACCTAGAAACTAAAGTCTCCTAATAGTTTCTCTTCATTCCAGGCTATCCTCTATACCAGTGATTCCCAAAGTGAGCACCACCGCCCCCTGGTGGGTGCTGCAGCGATCTAGGGAGGCGGTGATGGCCACACTTTTTTTTGTATTACATTCTATTCTGAGTTCAATAAATAGTTTCATAATTTTCAGGGGGCTAAGGAATATTTTTTCTGGAAAGGGGGCGGTAGGCCAAAAAAGCTTGGGAATCACTGCTGTATACTGTTAACGAAGTAGCTTCCTTTAAACACAGATCTAACCATGTGATTCCCCATCTCAGTAAGCTCTCACAGTTCCTTATCGATTCTAAAATTAAACACCTGTATTTAGCTTTTACAGCTATTCCTTGTTTTTTTTTTTTTTTGCTTTTCCTCCTGGACATCTATGTCAATCCTTTCAAAATGGTCTTCTTTCTGTTCCCTGAGCACATCACTCCACCTCCCACCTCCATGCCTTTGCATTGGCTGTCCCTCATGCCTGGAATGCCACCTCTCCACATCTCTACCTAACAGGTTCTTGTCTATTTCTTTAAGGCAAAACCGAAGGGAACATCTTCTTTGTAAAGCTTTTCCTTCCTCCCCCTACCACTAGTGCCCTTCCCTCCCCAATTTCTATAATCTACTTCATATATATTTGAATTTATTAATTTTTTATTTATGATATATATATGAATATATGCATACATACATGTATACAATATGTACCTGCTGTCCCTCTTTGGTTTGTATAGATTGCCTTATTCTTTGAACTTATGTTCCCAGGGCCTAGCACATAGAAGTTGATCAATAAATGTTTGTTGAATTCTTCTCCGTTCCCACCTCTCGTGACAAATAGGTACAATATCTTATCTTCTTCCATCCAAGCTCTGCCAGATCTGAAGGCCAGAAGAAGTAACTCCCCATTACTCCTACTAGCAAATAAGGCAGTTTTGAATTAAATGGTCCTGACAGAGCATCTGTCAACATGAGTTTCCTTAGGGTCCGCTTTTATAGCTTGAGCCAAGTGGGGAAAAGGTAGGGTCTTGCTATGCCTCTGACTCTAAGGAGCTAGAAGGTTCCGAGACTCCAGCAGATAACTTCTGATGCCATCGCCAAGGACGGCTGAACAGATAAGCTCTTAACAAGTTAGACTCTTTTTAAAAAAAACATTCATAGGGCTCAAGGGGATCACAGAGGGGATCCGGGGGGAGAGGAGGGAAGAGAGGCACATTAGAAATAGGGTCATTCTGAGGCTCACATAAGACAACGCATTTGAAAACTACTTGAAAATTGTGAAGTGCTATACGGATCAAAAGCGGTATGTCCTCCAGTCACAAGACATCCCTTCAGCACGAGCTAAACAAGCAACAGAGCATTTCTGCTGTATTTATATGTGAAGTCGTTTAAAGCAAGTTGAAAATGATGATCTGAACAATCTTTAGACATAAATTGGATCTGAGTAATCATCCCTAGAGACCAGTTGCTCCTATATGGGGGTGAGGGGAAAGTAACTACTAACCAGATGCGGACCACTGACACTAAGAGAACAGAAGACCTCACTCAGCCTTTAGCCAGGCCTAGGATGCCAGAAAGGAACAAGCAGCTTAAAGAAAAACAAGCTAAAACAATTCTTAAAATGCAACATTTCAAAATCCATTGAAAGTAGATGAATTCAACAATCAAAATCTCTCTCTCTCTCTCTCTCTCTCACACACACACACACACACACACACACACTTCTATATATCAAAAAAAAACCCTCATTTCAATTGGGCAAGTTGAAGAATAATGAAAGGCCAAAAAGCCTAAGGATAGGTGAGCTTAAAATAAAGTCTAGCAGTTACAACAACTCAGGGAGGCAGGTTACAGTTTTAAAAATTATGGAAGTGGGGATCAGAGAGGTGGAGACCCTTGCTTGGGGTCACACAGCTAGCAAATGGCCCTCTACACACATATGGAGGAGGCCCTTTCTTTCTTCTTCTCCTTGGGTCAAATACAGATGGTACCTGCACATTTGGGGAGCGACACACTTCTTACTTTGTACAATCTGTGCATACCAGAAATATTTGATGTAAACCAAGTGTCTGTAGATTAACTATATTTTCAATGCCAAAAGGGGTTGGGTGTAGGCAATTGAAAGAAACCCTATGCTCAGTACCTTTTGAAATACCGATGCTTTTGAAAGGAAGCAGACTCACCTCTTGATTACTGGTTTTAAAGGTCAAACTTCCCCCTGGAAGGTTCTCTAAAATGAGAATACACTTGTATACATTCAGAGAAAGAATAGGGTTAGAGGTAGGACTTGGGACTGTAATACATTAACAGTCAGTCCACTAGTATTTATTAAATGCCGGGTACTGTACTAAGCCCTGGGGACAAAAAAGGAGTCCCTTCCCTCGAAGAACTCGCAGTCTAATACTAGAGGAGACGGCATGCAAACAGCCATGTTAAAAGACCGAATAAATTGGAGATCATCTTGGAGGGAAGGCTCTAAGATGGACGGCCAACTCACCAACCTTTCACTGGTCTGGGGAAGTCACAGGTGAGGAAACTGCCTTCACAGGGGGAGGTTAGCACATTCTTTTCAATTTCGAAGTCGTACCCAAAATGGGTGGTCCGGCTTTGGCTGTCTGAAAATGCAGCCATCAAAATGAATGATTCCTGGTGTTCCACGGCCCCTCCTGTCCTGTCAGGAAGCAGGCAGGCTGTGGGCCATAAATAAACATGTTCAATTCTTTTTCTATTTCGCATGGAATATATAGTCAACTCTCAATTATCTACGCTAATGGAGGGGAACAGTGGCATGGTTAATTCAAAATGGCAAATAATCCCCAAATCATTTATTTAGATTTGGAAAGCAATTGAAAATCCTCTGGGGCCTGTGAAGTGTGAGTCATCATTCAAAAAGATTAGAAAGCGATATGGCGTCAGGACAGCCTCCAAATCCAAGCTAGTTCTCTGTACGGCTGCATCAGACTTTGCTCGGTCGGCTTTTTTTGGGAGGGGGGCAGAGACGGAGGCCCCTGCGATGTTTTTCTCAGGATGAAAAGCTCAGGTGCAGGGATGCAGGAAACAGGAAGCAAGGAAGGTAGCAGCTTAAAACTTTTCCATTTTCTCTTGAAAGGTAGAGGGCTTTTCAAATTCTGTCCCCCCCACCATTGACCTTTAGAAACCATATAAAGTCTCTGGAATGCAATTAGCCACTGCTAAAATAGACTGGTGAGTCGAAAGTACATTCCAATAGGGCAGCTTATATGCCTGATTTGGGGGAGGTGTGTGTGGGGGGGTGTGGAACAGAGACCTGGCTACCACATGTGGGTAAAGAGGCTGCCTGGGGCCTGGACTTAGTGTGCATCAGCACCGGAGAGCAAAACACAGAGTAAATTCTTTGCATTTGTAAAGAAATCTGCTCAGACTACAGTCGCTGTCCTAGCGTGCACTTTCCTAGACCAGTGAAAGGTTGGTGAATTGACTTTCTATCTCAGAGCCTTCCCTCCAAGGTCATCCCTAATTTATTCTGACATTAGACTGTTTTCACGTGGCTACCTGCATGGCGTCTCCTCCATCAGACCCTTTCGCATGCCCATGGCTTAGTACAGAACCCGGTTTACAGCAGGCACTTAATAAAACATAAGTCTTTGTCTTGAATGATGAGGGGAGGGAGGCTGGGGGTGAAGATGGCTCCCTGAGGAAAACTCATCTAAATCCTCTCAAGGGAATTCTTGGCAAAGGCTATGCCTACGTGCCCAGCTCTGCTCATCCGGACGAGTGCCATTGCCCCTTCAGGGGCATGAGAAATAGTTGGGTAGACTGTGACTAACCTCTGGGTTCCAAAGAAAGAAGTTGTACCATTCGGTTAGGCAAATGTTGATTTCTCCAACAACTTTTGCTGAATGGAACACTATAGGTGGGCATCAGAGAAGAACATGGAAGGGCTTACTTTTTTCTTAATAGTGTTAATAAAAATTGAGTCAACTGCTATGTCACCCAAGAAGCTTTTGTGATGTTATGTGCTGCCATCATTTTATCAGTTTCTCTCTAGCCAACAGCTTCACTGTTTTGCAGGCAGATTGCAGCTTTGGGTTTCCTTAGGAATGATTCCTGCAGAACTGATTTACTAAGCTACAGAGCAAATCTGACTAGGTTGATATCTGTTATTTTAACCTGACACTTTAATGTTAATTTTTTAAAAAAATCAAAAGCGGAGCTCATATTTATTGGATGTTTTAAGATTTGCAAAGTGATTTACCTAGATTGTCTCATTTGATGCTCGCTCCAACGCTAGGAGGTAGGGGCTACTATTGTCCCTTTCGTACAGATGAAGAAACTGAGTTTCAGGGAAGTTACTCACCTGGGATCCCACAAAGAATAACTATCTAAGGGTAGAATAAATCTGGGCCTCCCTAACTTCAAGCTCACTGCTCTAGCCATTATACTATCCTGTGTCTCCAAGGATAAGGTTTGATAAAGCCACGTGTTTTCTATTTGCATCACAAGCTACAAAATATGTTACCTACTACAACGAGCCACTGCTTTATTTAGGAATATCTGGGGCCTATGTGGAGTCTCCATCTCTTCCTGTCTCCTCACCCCCAACTCATTTAATATTTCTATGTACCTTTGTACTCAGAGTCACTTTAAGAGTCTCCTCAGTGGGGGCAGCTAGGTGGCTCAGTGGAAATGCTAGGCTGGATGAATCAAAAGCGGAAAGTAAGGTTGCCGGGGCTATACCAACAATCTCAGATATGCAGATGATAGCACTCTGATGGCAGAAAGCGAAGAAGAATGAAGAAGCCTCTTGATGAGACTAAAAGAAGAGACTATAAGAGTTGGCTTGAAGCTCAACATCAAAAAAATTCAGATCCTGTCATCTGGGCCCATCACTTGCTGGCAAACAGAGGGAGAAGAAATGGAAGCAGTGTCAGATTTTATATTCTTGGGCTCAAAGATCACTGCAGATGGTGACTGCAGCCATGAAATTAAAAGCCGCTTGCTCCTGGAAAGGAAAGCCATGGCGAATCTGGACAGCATACTAAAAGCCTCAGAGACGTCACCTTGCTGACAAAGGTCGGTATAGTCAAAGCCGTGGTTCTTGCAGGAGTAACGGGTGACTGTGAGAACTGGACCATAAGGAAAGTTCACTGCAGAATCGACACTTTCAAAGTGGGGTGCCGAAGAAGACTTTTGAGAGTCCCGCGGACAGCAAGGAGATCAAATCAATAAAGAAATCGTTATTTTTTTAGTATTAAGCATTTGCGTGTTCTATTTACAACTTACGATACTTCAACAGAGCAGGTCCTTTGCTATATTTCTAATTCTTAGGAATTAACTCCTACAAAAACAAATCCCCTCTTTTACAGGAGCTATTTTAAGGGAGTTTTTCCTTCAGCAAGGCGCTTATTTTCAAGAAAATGCCCTGCCAACCAGAGAAGGGCACATGCCTCCACTAAAGATGTGGCCCATTTACTCTTGGGACAAGTGTGTATTCCTCTCCCTCCCTGCTCCACCCCACCTTTCAAACAAAAGGAAACCAAACCAACCCAATGGAATGATTTACAATTCAGAGGAAACATGTCCTTTGCCAACTCAACTTCCACTGAAGAGGTCAAACACTGAGGCTGAAGCTTAAATACTTTGGCCACATGATGAATGATAAGGCAGGACTCATCGGAAAAGATCCTGATGCTGGGAAAGATTGAAGGCAAAAGGAAAAGGAGACAGCAGAGGATGAAATAGATAGCTAGCAGAAGGGAAGTAATAAACACGAGCTGGGCCAGACCTCGAGAGATAGCGGATGGCGGAAGGGCCTGGTGAGCCGTGATCCATGGGGTCACAAAGACTTGGACATAACTGAACAACAACGACACCTTATCTGGATCTAAAGCTGGTCACTTTACTAATGCCAACCTGTTAGAAAGGAGATAACGGCACGTGTCTTGACAGCTGCCTTTGGAAACTCAGAGTGAGGAAAGAACCCCCAAAACTTGCGATTGTGCCTGCTGGGGGAAAAATGTGTCTGTATATGAGAAAACACTTGACATATGTACACAAGTACATATATGTATATTTGTGTTTCCCTGCAGCCCCCATCACCTCCCCTCCTCACACATAACTTTCCCCATTAATCATTTTCTTTTGCTTCTCTACTGCATAGTGCTGGCATTTCTCTTGACAAGAGCACACATTTGGTGGCTACCTGTCACCTCCAGGTTTAAAAACAAAGTCCTCTGTTAGGCATTCAAAGCCCTTCCAAATCTAGCCTTCTCTCTTCACTCCTTTCTCTGCCTCCCCAGTCTTTTTCCCCCTTAAACCCTCACCTTCCAACTTAGAATCAATAATGGGTATTGGTTCCAAGGCAGAAAAGTGGTAAGGAATAGGCAAGGGGGGTTAGGTGTGTGTCACACAGCTGGGAAGTGTCTGAGGCCAGATTGGAACCCAGGACCTCTAGTCTCCAGGACTGGCTCTCAATCCACTGAGCCATCTAGCTGCCCCCTTTCAGTTTTCTTTATTCTCTATTCTCTATCTTTATTCTCTAATCTTTGATCCAGTGCCACTGGTCTCCTCGGTCATTTAAGGACCAAGACATGCCACCTCTGAGCTCCCAGTATTCTCTCTGGCTGTCTACCATGCCTGGAATGTTCTTCCTCCTCAACTCCTCCTACTCTCTAGCTTCCTTCCAAATCCCAACTAAAATCCCATCTTCGAGAGGAAACCTTTCCCAACCTTGCTTCATTCCAATGACTTCCCTCTCAATTGTTTATCCCGTATGTAACTTGTTTGGAAATATTTCTTTGTATGTTGTCTCCATTAGATTGTCAGCTCCTTGAGAGTAAGGACTGTTTTCCCCCCTCTTTGTGTCTTCAGCACCCAGCACCAGCCTGGCACATTGTAGACCCTGAATAAAAGTTTATTGAATGATTGACTGTTGTTAAGACAGGCACACGACAGGGTGTGGCACAGTGGATAGAGAGCCAGGCCTGGAAATGGGAGGTCCTGGGTTCAAATATGAACTTAGACACTTCCTAGCTGTGTGACCCTAGGCAAGTCTTTTAACTCTCATTGCCTAGTCCTTACTGTTCTTTTGCCTTGGAACCAGTACACAGTATGGATTCCAAGATGGAAGGCTTAAAAAAAAAGGCAGGTACACAGCACACTGAAAAGGGGCTACAGATTAAGAATGAATTGATCTAAATTCAAATCCTGTTTAGCCACTCACTCAGTTTCTTCATCTGTGCAAAAGACATGGTGGTAGGGCTGCAGGGTTGGGTTAAATTGCCTTTGAGGCTATTTCCAGCACCAAACGTATGATTTAAAGCACTGAGGGGCAGACAATAGTCAATAAACATTTATTAAGCACCTACTATGCACCAGACATGGTGTTGAGCTCTGGGGATACAAAGATAGGCCAAGACAGACCTTGCCTTTGAGGAGTTCAGAGGATGTCCATTTTACAGAAGAGAATACTGAGGCTCACAAAGGGGAAATGACTTGCCTTTGGTCGCTTGGCTAGCAAGTGCCAGAGCCAGCACTTAACCTCAGGTTTGGCATTTTCCATTTCTAGTGTGCTTTCCCTGAGGCCCTGAAGCCACTCGGTGCTAACTTGATCTCAGTTACTCTGAAGGAGTATGAAGAAAAAAAACCAAGGTATGAGACTCAATGGCAGCCGGACTGAATTTAAGTCATCTGAAACCCCAAAGTTTGCACATGCATACACAAAGCAGTCAGCTGACTGCTTCCAAAAGGCCTTTAGATTCTTCCTGCCTACATGGACCAAAAGAGCACAGATTTAGAGATGGAAGGAACTTAGTGGCCATCCAGTCCAACCCCCTCACTTTGCAGACAAGGAAACTGAGTTTCTGGGAGGAGAAGCGACTTGCTCAGGGTCAGGGCACTGGCAATTGGAAGAGCAAAGATTTGAATTCAGGTTCTTTGCCTCCCAATCGGGCCTCCTGACCTTCCTCCTTTTTGAGTTCCTCTAGGCATTTACAATCGTCCCACAAAGTTTAGCATTTCTGAGAAGCAAACCAAGTTGGAGTCCCAAATCTGGACGGTCTCCTCGCCTCTCCTCCTGTCTGACTCTTTCGTTTGGGTGAATCTTGTCTGCCCATCAAGGTGGTAAATCCCAAGAGAAAGGGTGGCGCCTCCATCTTCTTGATACTTCCCAAGAGATACTTTACAGATGCCTAGAGATTGGCCCCAGATGATTTCCCACACTTGACTGTGACCCTTCGCGAGCAGAGTTCATCTAACTGGAGTAGGCCTTGCTCATTTGGATGCCCTAAACGACTAATTGGTTTCAATATGCACAATGAAAAGCTGCAGAGGAAAAAAAACAGGACCTTGGCCTCAATTAGCTTTCAAAGGTGATCTTTTTCACTAATTACCCAGCAAGCTGGACCCTTCTAACAGGGAGTTTAAGGCCCGGGAGCACAACTCTGTTAGATAAGAAATGATTGCATTCCAAGGACAAAAACATAGTTAATAGCACTTTGTTTCTGTCACTTTGAGGCCCCAAATGACTTTATGTTTTATTCAACTCTAAACAGGAGAGGGGCGAAGAAAATAAAGGCAGTGAATGAGACAAGGCATCCAGGTTGGCCGCCATCATTATCTTTTTTTTTTTTTATAAAGCTCCTAAGGTGGAAGTCAGGCAAGTCTATTATCATTTCAATCTGTTCTCTACACCAGATATGTAATCTCATTAGTTCTGACAAAGGCCAGGAAACTCAAAGTAATCAGTACTTTTAATTTCCTTCATTTATAATTTGGATCCTCAGAATAGCTGCACTTTAAGGCCTCACTAGATCACGCATCGGTCCTCACAAGTTGGAAAGGACAGGCAATCCCTAACTAAGTAAATTGGTTTGTGTTAAGAATAGAGAATCTAAGGATGAGGTCGCTTGGAGGTGGGGAGAGGGCAGAGAAAAAGACTGGCAATGGAATGTCCAAGTTTTCTTTCTAACTTCATCTCCTCCACTCTTTTTTTTTTTTAATTTTAAACCCTTAACTTCTGTGTATTGACTTATAGGTGGAAGATTGGTAAGGGTAGGCAATGGGGGTCAAGTGACTTGCCCAGGGCCACACAGCTGGGAAGTGTCTGAGGCTGGATTTGAATCTAGGACCTCCTGTCTCTAGGCCTGGCTCTCAATCCACTGAGCTACCCAGCTGCCCCCCATCTCCTCCACTCTTAATTTAAATTAAATGGAGCCAAAACAATGCCATCACTTTTGACTCCCAACTTCTAGCTTTTATAAACACATTAGGAAGGCAAGATGTCATAGTGAAATAAAGCCCGGCACTTGGAGTGTGGAGACTCTGCCCTCTGCTAACCGAGTGACTTTAGGCAAGTCACTTCACCACCTTCAGCCAATGTCTAATGAATGTGATAATATCTGCCCTGACTACTTTGTGTACTTTAGAAGGAACAAAGCAGAGAGTGGACACTAAAGTCCTTTGTAAATGGTAAACTGTCAAACTAATGTAATGGAATATTACAATAATCAGCGTAGGAGGAAGAAGCTGTCAGAAGAATATTCAAGTCTCTCAGTGAAACAATGACTTTTTAAACATGAAAAAGAGATCCATCTAAACTCTAGCTTCTTCCGATCCCAAACTGAGAGACCAGACCCAAAGCCTGAAAAATCAAACCTTCAACTTCCCCCTAACTACCAATTCTCAGCTCATCTGTTCTCTTCTCTGTCCTCCTAAACTCAACTCCTCTCCAGCCCTCCTCTAACTCTGCCTGCCCTTCTTATGATGCCCTCTGGAATTCCCATACTGTAATAAACAAACTTCCTTTCACGGGTGCTCTCTTCTTCTAACACTGAAAGAAACTTTGGTTTTCCCAGATGAAAGTGCAAGCCTGGCCATCTTCTGCGGCACCTTTTCCTCCTGGATACTCTTTCATCTCTCTGTTTTGGTTATACTACTTTCCTACCTCCTGACTACTCTGCTTAATCTCTTTTCCTGGGTTTTCATCTATACTGTGTCTCCTAACTGAGGCCTAGGAGGACCTCTAACCCTTCTGAGCTCTTCTCTCTCTCTCCTCTTTCACTTCATTAACTCCTAGAGCCTTAATGATAGCCATGCAAATCTACGGATGTGTGTATCTATCAATAAATCAATCAATCAATGTAGGTACCTATAACCCCACTTTCTCTCCTAGTCGTGTACCACCAGGGTCACAAAGCCAGGAAATGTCTGAGGAACCCAAGACCTCCCATCTCCAGGCCTGGCTCTCTGTCCACTGAGCCCCTTGAACTTTTATTCTTAAAAAGGACGTCACCGTTTTTGTCATAATTCAGGTGTGCTACCTTGGTTTTATTCCTCGACTCGTCACTTAACCACCTGTCTAATCAGCTGAGGAACTGTTACAATTCTACATTCACAACATCATTCACCTCTGACCTCTTGTTACCACTCTCACAACTACCACTTTAGTTGGGCACTTCATCGCTTCTCACCTGGACTACCACAATGGTCTCTCCATTTGTGACCATGGCCCAACTCTCCCTATACTTCCAGACTACCATTCACATAGCTGCCAAAGAGATTTTCTTTATGTGCTGGTCTGCCTGTGCTATTCCCCTACTTGGCAAACCCTAGTGGTTCTCTATTGCCTCTAGGATCAAATGTAAGCTCCTCCCATTGAGCTTTTAAGTTCATTTTCACAACCTGTCCCCAGATAACCAGATTATATGTTACTTTCCTTCATTCACTCTCTGGTTCAGTCAAACTGGCCTTCTTGCCTTTCCTCCCACAAGGCTCTCCATTTCCTTTGCTCTGGCTGTCCCTATGTTTCCAATGTACTCTTTCTTCCAGTAGAAGACCTGTAGAAGGCCTTATTTCTTTCAAAACTCAGCTTGAGAAGAATGATACGATAGGATCAGATCTGCATTTTAGGAAAATCATTTCGGTAGATTGGATTTGGTAGGTGGATTGGAAAGACTTGAGGCAGGAAGGTCTGATACAGAGTTGGTCCCATCCTTAGCTATACTGAATATCATTGGTATTTATTCACCAAATACTTATACAGTAGAAGTTTCCTGAAGGCAGGGACAGTTTTATTTTTGCCTCTGTATCCCTAGAACCTAGAATAGTGACTCACATGTACCAGGCACTTAATAAACGCTTACTGATTGATTATAGCTGTCTGTCCTCTCATTAAAAAGCCACGATTTTATAAATCTTTCAAAATCCAAAAAAACCGGAGAATTCATAATTCTTTTTGATAGTAAAGACTAATAATTAACTTGTCATCATGAATATAAGTTATACTAAGTCCAAGTACTATGATGAAATTCCTCCTGATTGCAATATAACCAGTTTTTAAAAAATGTTTGAAATTAAAGACCCCTTTTAGTTGTGCAGAAGATTTGATTATCTAAATTACATGATGACAGCAGGGAATACTAGATCTAAGTCTTTCTCATTCCATTGGTGCTAAGCCTTATAAATAGTGATATATACTATATAGGTCTGCCCTGCAGTTACAATTGAGTTTGGGAGATGCAACCTGCACACAAGTATTATCGTATGAAAGGCACAGATTATAGGCATTGTAAAATTTCAGAGGAGACATTGATCTTTGAGAGCCAGGGTTGGGAGTATCGACTTAATTCAATAGACGATTGGGGGGGGGGGACTATTGAAGGTTTTCTGAGCAGGGAAGTAGACCTTTATCAGAAGTCCTTGCTGGAATTACACCAAATGATTTGGATTATTGGCTAATGGCGAGGTTACAAATTTATTAGATGGTTAATTTCCACAAAATGGGCAAGGGATCTCCAATAAAAGTGTTAGCCCCCTTACAATGATAGTCAGACAAACCAATAAAAGATTGACCACCTCCTCATGTTTCAGTCTTATTTCTCCTTTATTCACTAGCTACACAATTGAAACCGAATATATAGAACTTGGCAGGCTATAAACCAAAGATATACCTTTTGGTATATGAAATATGAAATCACATATTATGATTTCAATGAGCCCCTTTTTTCCTTAAAAAAAAAGAACCCCCCAGTTATGATTTTCAAGAACTGTGAAGGAAACAAAGCCTTTTAAGCCAAATCCCACAACTGGGGAGAGCTAACCCTAACTGAAACAATCCATTCCCTCAGATAATAAAGAACTTCAGAGAAATGGAGCTATGTCAGTTTTCAAGTGTAACAACCAGCTTAGATCATAATAATTAGGAAGGGCACTGACAAGTGAGATCTGCTGCCAGCTAAAACTGCCTATTACCATTTTTTAGACAAAGTCTTTGGCATTTTCAATAAGTTGGCACAGGTGTAAAGTCAGCTTTACCCTGCTATTCAGTAAGGATACAACAGATGTGAAATTCTGCAACTTCTTGAAAAGGGAAGTTCAAATGTTCCCAGATGGATGAGTTAAAAAAAAGGCCCTCATTTGCCACATTCTGCTTCAGTGGTCACTATGGCAGAATTGACCTTTCTGTATTAAGCACTGCCTACGCTCATTCTTTACATGCCGTCCAAATGGCTTCCAAAAGCTCTGAAGGTATTGGGGCCTAACCCCAAAACTCTGAGATGGTCACTTACACAAAGAAGGAGATTATTAAAGACCACTTGTTTTGGGAAGGGGGAAAGGTCTAGACAACCTAACAACATGAAATAAACTCAGTCTATAATGAGCGCTTGGGATTCCAGCCGATCGGCGCCTTTGATAATGTGGTCGCTGTGCCTTGGGTTGTTCACCTATGTTCCCTTGTGATGGATGCCCTTTCACTGGTTACCGCTCTCTGTTGAAAGTCACTGTTGTCAGCATCATGGCACAACATTACTAGTGTCACCCCCATAATGATGCTGCTGCTGAAACAGACGTGACATAGAAGAGAAAGGGCAGCATCAGTCATCGGGGGGGAAAAAAAGAGGAAATATAGAGCTATTCATTTCCAAGGAAGCCTGAAGGGCCTTTGGTGGAGACAAGGCATCTCAGACGCTCAGAGACAAGCTAAAACTGACCAAGGTTATAAGCTCACATCTGACCCACTGAGTCAACACATAGGGAATGTACCACGGGACAAGGAGTCGATGTCCTGGCTTGTTCCAATCATAAGAACTTTGTTGAATTTGTCAATGTATCTACTAGTAGCCTTAATTGAGTACCATGTACATAAAAATCCTGGAAAAAACCCTAATCTAGGCAATTTCTTCAAAGCCTATCTCCGGTCCAAACAGCAGAAATGCAGATCATTGGGATTTTTTTTCTTCCTTAAAAATACACTTGTTATTATATCTAAAATGCCAGCTAATCAGGTATCAGTCTCTGATACCAATTCGAATTATTATTGAGGTGAGAGACAGTAAATATTGGCATTTCTTACCAAAAAAATGCCTCATTGCTCACCAAGATTCACATGGCTACAAAGAAAACAAAACCAGACAAACATTCTAGAGGACTTATAATTCTGCCTCAAAGAGCATGCATTCTATTGGGAGATGATAGAGCAAAGGAAAGGCAAAGTAATTTTGGGGTGAGGTGAAGGAAGGGAGAGAGAAGATACCCAGATTTATGATTTCAGTGGCATAGGGAACTCTACATAACGTCTATATATCTTGCTCTAGGATGCTGAACTGAACATTCTGTTGGCACAAGAAAAATCAAACTCAAAATGCTCCAAACAGAAGTCATTCTCTCCCTGAACCCCACCTCTTCCAAGTTTCCCTAGCTCTGTCAAGGGTACCACTCTCCTCCTATTCACCCAGGTTCCCAACTGCAGTGTCATCTGACTCTTTACCTTCATTCAACCCACCTATGTGATTGGTTGCCAAATCTTGCATTTTCTACCTCGATAACATCTTTCACATTTACCTCCTTCTTTCTACTCATGGCCATCACCTTAGTTCAGGTCTTTATTATCTTTTGATTGGACTATTGCATTAGTCTCCTCATTGGCCTTTCTGCCTTGAGTCTTTCCAGTCCACCTTCCAAATCCAATCTACCAAAATGATTTCCCTAAAATGCAGATCTGATCATATCATACCACTCTTCTCAGTAAGCTCTAGTGGCGCTGTAATGCCTCTAGAACAAAGAAAAATCCCTTTGTTTAGCACTTAAAGCCCTTCCAACTGGCTGCATCCTACCTTTCCAGCTAATATTGGACATTCTCTCCCTCCCCATATTCAATAGTCTGCCCAAATAGACCTTCAAACTGGCAGTCCATTCCTCATATACAGGTGGGCATCCCATATTATATATAAAGCTATATTTCCTCCTTCCCTTTGCTTCTGGAGAGTTCTGGTCTCCTTCACACTCAACTCAAGTACCACCTTTTTAATGATTTGAAGCTTGTCATCTACCTGTTGCTAAACTTTCTGGATGAAAGGCCATACGCTGGGGGGCTAAACTCTTTTAGCTCTTTGGTTACTACTCTGGAGCCTCACTGTCCTGATTGATGAAAATAACACATGAATATACCCAGTTAGCCACAGTAGCATTTCATATTCTAAACCAGCGATGGGCAAGCTTTTTAAAGAGGGGGCCAAAGGAAAGGAAATGTTCATCTGTCGTTTCTTAAGCGACTCTTTTGAAGTTTCATTGTATTGAATCCTACTCATTGTATTCGTCAGATTAGGAATAATGTCCTGCAGCCAGATAGAACATTTCAGGGGGCTGCCTGCAGGCCATAGTTTGCCCATCACTATTCTAAATCAGACATATCAAACTTGGCCGCAACAAAACTCTTGAATGGGGCCCAAGCCAGATTAAATGTAATTGAGAAGGGGCAGCTGGGTAGCTCAGTGGATTGAGAGCCAGGAGGTCTCTCAGGAGAGACGGGAGGTCCTGGGATCAAATCCAGCCTCAGACACTTCTCAGCTGTGTGATCCTGGGCAAGTCACTTGACCCCCATTGCCTACCCTTACCACTCTTCCACCTAAGAGCCAATACACAGATGTTAAGGGTTTAAAAAAATGTAATTGAGAAATGTTTAACAAAATTTAAAAATATAATATGACATAGTTAATGTTCATTTGTGGTTTTCTAAGTCATTCTTTAGGGATCCATTTCTATTTGAGTTTGACACCAGTATTCTTGTTTATCTTCTTGCTCTCCCTCCTTCCCCACTCCCAATACCCTCACTCCTTGGGCAGGCCTGGAACAATAATCATGAGCTGTCCTTTGATGGAAGCTATGGATTCTAAGAGGAAGAGGGATAGGCATATTACCTTACAAACACAGGAAGCCTCCTACACAAAGGGATCATGGTGGGAGATGGAGTATTGTGCTCAGGAAACTTTGAATGAATTCGGAATGAATGAGCACAATAATATGGGTTAAGTGGAGTTAAACGAAATAAGACAGAGAAGTGAATCAGATGATGGAGAGTATTAAATGTCAGACTGAGGATTTTGTATTGTATCAGACAGTAGGGAGACACCAAATATTTTTTAAGAAGAGGGGTAAGAGTGTTATGTCTGTGCTTTAGGAATAAGTTTGTCAGCTACCTGAAGGATGGATTGGAGGAGGGAGCTACTGCAAGCAGGGAGAACAAGAAGTCTTCTCTAAGGATCTAGGCAACAGATGATGGTGGTCTGAATAAGAATAGGAGTTGTTTGAATGAACAGGGGACAGATACAAGAATTCCTATGGAAGTAAAATCAATAAGATTTGTAACTCATTAGGTTGGGGAAAGGAGAGAGAAGAGACATGGAGGAAGGACGGGCTGGAGGAGAAATATAAGTCCCATCTTAGACATACTGAATTTGAGACATCAATGGGCTATGCAGGTGGAAATGTCCAACAAGCAGATGGTAATGGGGGACTGGAGTTCAGGAGAGATATAGGGAAAAGATAAATTTAGACGATATCGGAGTAGGGTTGACAATCTAATAGGGGATAAAATGCAAACACAGATTGCTAAGAAACAATATTATTTGATGTGTCAAAGAGTTTCAAAGCACAGTGCAATATGAGGTCTGAAGATAAACACGGGGGACGAAAGCTTCAGGGAAAAGGTGGCAGCTGAGTTGAGATTTAGAGAATGTATAAAATTCAAAATACAGGGTGTGGAGAGGGAGGGAAAGATGGTACCGTGCAGGTGTGGCAATATGACTACTGACCAAAGACCCATAATCTATTCCTTTCATCTCAACCCCAAGAAACCTGCAAAAAGCAGAAAGTAAAGTAACTCGTTTTAATAGGTGAGACCACTGGAGAAAAGCAATCTGATTTTCCCCCAAGTCATCAAACATTTCTTGAGCATCTATTGTGTACAAAGTACTATCTTTGCCTTTGCAGATCTCATAGACTAGTAGAGGGATAAAACACCAACGATAACAATTACAATAGATATTATTTTATGAGAAGTGAATTAGAAAGGTACAAACCAAATGCTACATGAGGTCTATCTATGTAGGGTCATTAGTGACAGGAGATCTAGGAAGGATTCCTGGAAGAGGGTATATTTATGTTAGCCTTAAAGGATGAGCAGGAATTCAACAGATCAAGCAAGAATTAGAGATGGAGGTCATTGCAAACATAGGTGAGAGTGTGAGCCAAGGTTGAGAAGCAGGAAAGGACAGGTCCTTCTTGGGAAACAGAGAGGTAGGTAAAATGGCTGGTGAGTAGAATGCTTAGCAGAGAGTTATGAAGTAAAAGCTACAAAAGTAAGATCATCCTTCAAGGTCACATCAACTCTGAAACTCATACTTTCCCACTTCTCCCTCTGCCTTGAGAGTGGGGGGAGTGCCAAGGGCAGTGATCTCATTATTTCTTACCCGGCTGCAGGACTCCATCATGCCCCTGCGCTCAGTGCCCTCCTAGCCCTGGCGGGAGGTCCCATAGGGTGGTGGCAGGAGCCGGGACACGTTTTTAAACCAAATGAAAAAAGAAACAAGGAAGCCAAGGAGGTAGAGTAGAATCATTAACAAAGTGCTAAGAGTTCAGAGAATCAATCAATGCAGTAACTTCTCTATTATATAGCAGGACCAGGAGAATGACAGGGAGGAGTTAAGTCAAATAAATGGTTAGTGGAAGGATGAGTAGATATGCCACCTTACATACAAGTACCCCACTTGCAAGGAAGCAGAATACCACACTCCAACTCGCCAGGACAGAATTCAATCTTTCCACGGTTCACTCCCAGGGAGCTTGTGGTGACCCAGGGCTTGCATTAGGAATGCCACTCATCACTGGTATGCAGCTGTGCAGGGCCAGTGATCCACAGAGCATTCTGGAACCACACAATGCCAGCTAAAGGGAACCCAGCTCGATTTCAGTGAAGAACAAAGCTGGCGAATAATCTGAAGAAACAGACTTCCTTTCCCTTGCTTCCATGATGTCCCTGGGTTTTCTTCTTCACCCTGTTTTCCTTCCTACCTCCATTGGGTCCTTGCCTGCCATTTCCTCTTCCTATAAGAGAGCTCATCTTGACTACCTGAATCAGTGAAAATGCATGCCCTGAAGATATGTACAAAGAGCCCTGCCTGGGCTTTGGAGACCCTAGACTTTGCTTTGGGACTCTGACACTTACCAGTTTTGTAGCCACGAGGAAGTCAATGAACCTTTCCATGACTTAGTTTCTTCATCCATAAAAAAAACCAATAAAGCTCAGGATACTTGCCTCCAAAGGGTTGCAGTAAACCTTTAAGTGCTCTATCCGTGGGGGCACTTATTATTAGCATCAGTGCAATGCAACCAGAGAAGAGATAAGAATGGTAGGGAAGTCTGTGCTTGATCTGGAAAGAGAGTTAGTAGACCTGGATTCTGATTCCAAATGTGCCACCAACTGACCTGAAGGAATGATCAATTTGCTTACTCCTTCTAAGCCTCATTTTCCTCAATTAGAGAGACCTATGTCATAAGGTCTTGGGGTTGCGGTTGGACAGGATTGTCAAAATCAGCTAGTCTGACATTCTTATTTCACAAATGAAGAAACGGAGGCTAAGCAAAGTGAAATGACTTGCTCAAGATCCAGAGGTGTCAAGGCAGCAGAAAGCGGGTTGAACCCAGCCCTGTCACTTTACTTCATGGCTTTTCTGCACTTGCATCAGCAGATGATCTCAGAGGGCTTGGTTCACTCAAAAAGTCCAAGATTCTTAAGTTTGGATAGTTGCTGGCTATTTATTTCGCTTAACTATTATAATTCTCAAAGCAATGTAAGACACTTCAGGTTATTTATAGCTCTGTTAATATTCATGTACTTAAGGAGATCTTGTCTTGGAAGCATGTTTTAACAAATCACTTGTCCATTAACATATGTGTGTGTGTTTGTCAGATGTGTGTACTCTGTGCATGGGTGTGTGTATGTAAGTATGTAGCCTCAAAAGATAGAATTGCCCTAGAAAAACCAGGATCTCTCTCTCCCTGCATGCTCCCTCTGCTTCTATTCATTTCTTTATTTCTTGAAGAGTCAAATGAGGAAAACGCTACTGAGGGTCAGTTTACCCATCCCTACTAGAGTCCCAAGACCCTACTCCTGAAGTGACTTTGCAGAGCTTGGGATCCAGGCTCCATCTTTACTAAAGAATCTCAAGACTGGAGCCACACAATTACTACTCTATTCTCATGATAAGTTTTCGGACTTAAAAGGGGGGGGGGGTTACTACTTAAGATGAAGAACAAATCCATGTTGGCTTTTAGTAAATCAAATCAAAAAGGACATGTTTGGTCACAGGGCAGGAACCCATTTCGAGGACTCTGAAATTGAATTACATTCACTTGTAGAAGCAAATACTGATTAAACACACAGAGTCCAAAGAAACCAAGGGGAAAGAACCCCTATTTCTCTAGGATGAGAAGCAGGGTTGCATAGTGGAAGGAACAATAACCTGCAAGGCTGAGGAGCTGAGTTCATGTCTTAGTTCTCAGGAGTACCAGCTGTGTCCCCCCTGTGCAAATTACCTAACTGTTCTGTGCCAGTTAAAACCTGGGATAGTATTACTACCGTCTTATAGGCCTGAAGTGATCTCTTTTTTCTCTGAACTCCCACAGAACCACAGAGCTCTGTTAATGCGAATTTCGACCTCAGAATTTAGTGTTAGGCTCAGAAACTTTACTTTGGAACAGAACTTATCACCTCAGTAGACCGTAAGCTTCATGAGGGCATGTCTCGCTTTTTACTCTTCTCTTTTCTAGCTCTAATACCTAGCAGAGTACCTTGCACACAGCAGAAAATCAAGACATATTTGTCATATGAATTGCATCATACACTGGCATTCATGATGACTTTATACCAATTATATGGAAGCCAGGATCACAATAAGGTTTTGTTAGTGAAATCCATACGAATATGAAGGAGAACTAATAGTATCATTAGTCTATCAACTTCTATAGATGAATTAGCACTGCAGTTAAGAAATGAATTTGTTTTCCAATTTTCCCAGCAGTTTTTGTCAAATAGTGGATTCATGTCCCAGAAGTTGGGCTCTTTGGGTTTATCATACACTGTCTTGCTGACATCACTTACCCCAAGTCTATTCCACTGATCCTCCTCTCTATCTCTTAGCCAGTACCATATAGTTTTGATGACAGCTGCTTTATAGTATATCTTAATATCTGGTACTGCTAAGCCACCTTCCTTCACGTTTTTTTCATTATTTCCCTTGATATTCTTGAGCTTTTGTTCTTCCAAATAAACTTTGTTATAGTTTTTTCTAATGTAGTAAAAATGTTTTTGGTAGTTTGATAGG
This sequence comes from Gracilinanus agilis, assembly GCF_016433145.1. Taxonomy (NCBI): domain Eukaryota; kingdom Metazoa; phylum Chordata; class Mammalia; order Didelphimorphia; family Didelphidae; genus Gracilinanus; species Gracilinanus agilis. The sequence continues at coordinate 51,332,583 of NC_058136.1, read as the reverse complement.
TATGGCACTAAATAGGTAAATTAATTTGGGTAGAATGGTCATTTTTATTACGTTAGCTCGTCCTACCCATGAGCACTCAATGTTTTTCCAATTGTTTAGATCTAGTTTTATTTTTTTGGAAAGTGTTTTGTAGTTGTTTTCATATAATTGCTGTGTTTGTTTTGGTAGGTATATTCCTAAGTATTTTATATTGTCTAGGGTGATTTTGAATGGTGTTTCTCTTTCTACTTCTTGCTGCTCTAGTGTGTTGGAAATGTATAGAAATGCTGATGATTTATGTGCATTTATTTTGTATCCTGCAACTTTGCGAAAGTTGTTGATTATTTCTACTAGCTTTTTAGTTGATTCTATAGGATTTTTTAAGTAGACCATCATATCATCTGCAAAGAGTGATAGCCTGGTCTCCTCACTGCTTATTTTAATACCTTCAATTTCTTTTTCTTCTCTAATTGCTACTGCTAGTGTCTCTAGTACAATGTTAAATAAAAGAGGTGATAATGGGCATCCTTGTTTCACTCCTGATCTTATTGGAAAGGCTTCTAATTTATCCCCATTGCATATGATGCTTGTTGATGGCTTAAGATATATACTGTTTATTATTTTTAGGAAAGAACCTTCTATTCCTATACTTTCTAGTGTTTTCAGTAGGAATGGGTGTTGTATTTTGTCAAAGGCTTTTTCTGCATCTATTGAGATTATCATGTGGTTTTTGTTGGTTTGCTTGTTGATATGGTCAATTATGTGGATGGTTTTCCTAATGTTGAACCATCCTTGCATTCCTGATATAAATCCCACCTGATCATGATCAATAACCCTCTTGATCACTCGCTGGAGTCTTTTTGCTAGTATTCTATTTAAGATTTTTGCATCTATATTCATTAAGGAGATTGAACTCATGACTGAGTAGGATCAGAGATCATACACTAGAGAGCCAGTTAAATCATACCAATGTAAGGATTAAAAATGATAAAGGCTGATATTATGAGGAAAAATAATATTTTAATTTCCATGGCCATGTTGGTAAAAATATATAGACCACGCCTGACTATTTTTAAAAATGCCGCCCGTCCACATCTCCTCCCATCTTCCTTCAGTAGCCAAAGAGCTCGTCTCAAGGCCAACCTCCTAATTTAAGCTGTGCTATACGTTGGGGACATCACCACGCCCCAAACCGGAAACCCATTGGATCACGGAAAACTTAGTTTCAAAGTCCCCCACATGTCCACAGGAAGTCTGTAAAATAATTTTAAATGGGACCCCCCTGAATTCCAAATAGCACACCAAGAGAATGTGTATCGTGTTTCTAATGAATCTAAGCTGCTGACAGAAGACCATTTATATAATATTAAAGTTCTCTTGGTGATCTTAGATGGCTATGAATCATGGGATGTGGACATTCCATAAGAACCAACACTGCCAGGAACCCAAAGGACAATGCAACAATATTTGGTGGGCATAAAGAGGTTGTAGCACAAGATCAATAATGATTTGTGCCAGAAGACTGGCATAAAATACATCAACTGGAATGTATACAAGAAAAAGAGGTAAGCCAATCATGTAGTAAGAAGGAGAGGCAAGAGATGAATTGTCAAGGCCCCTGCCGATGTCTCTGAGATAGTCGAAGAATCAGGCAAAGGCTCCATTAGGTGGTGATGCTCTGGAGGATTTATGGGGACACATGGCTAAAAATCTCAAAGCATGAGAAGATATGGAGGGGCTATGATCGAGAACAGTGCAGGAAGTACACAGAGCACAGGAATCAGCAATCCATCAAAGTAAATAATAAAGAATGATTTACAGACCAGGCCTGATTTTATTCAATTTCTGGTCTTGTCAGATGGAGGGAAACTATTACACTCAACATTGGGGGGAATATCCATTAGACTACTTTGCCTATAGCATAGAGTGCATGGTGGAAATTAACGGGGGATAAAGCAATTCCACCCTGTAGGGATCAGAAGGCAGAGGGCCTTCTATGCCAGAGGAAGGAGTTTGGGCTTTATTCTTAAGATTTCTAAGCGGAAAAATGAGAGGATGATGGCTCTGTTAGTAGCATGTCTGGGAGAAAGGAAGAGGAATATATTGACAGCAGGCAGATCAGTGAGGGGGTGACTGTAAAGTGATAGATAATAGGGGCCTCAATGAAGGTAGTTAGTGGCAATGGGAACAAAAAAGGAGGCTGCCGCAAGAGGCATTTAGAGGAAAAGTGAGCACGATTTAATGATTCCGTAGATTAGAAGCTGGCTCATAAGAGTGATGAGTCAAAGATGACTCATCTAGACTTATAGTCCAGAGAAGTAAAAAGATGGTGATGCCGATAACAGTAATAGAGACAACAGAAAGAAAAACTGGTTTGAAAGGAAAGATGAGGAGGAGTCTGGTTTCAAATGTAGTTGAGTTTCAGGTATTATTGGTACAATCAATCAAGTTCTATCTGTGATGGTTTTGAAAGGAAAAATGCAACAAATTCACATCTAAAACGGCTACTTTCAATTCTACATTTCTGACATTCTTCCTAATACATCTGGAACTGTCTGAGGCGCAAAAGACAGTCTCTGCCCTTGTCTTGTTAATTGTGACAATGCACGTGTTAGAGCCCCCAAAGATCTACAAAGGAAGAGCTATATAAAGTGCCTGCACTACTACTGTCAGTCTGACTGCATTGCCTCCTAAGGGCAAGAAGTATCTGACTTGGAAAAAGTTTTCCCCAACTGACCCATTGCTCACTGCACAGACTGATGTGATGCTCAATTCCTACTAGGATCCGTGACTTGGTAGACCAAAGAATTAGTGCATTGCAAAGTATTAACTATATATATATAATACATATTCTATTATTAATCATGCTGTAAAAACCTCAATAGATCAACCCAATAATCCTTTATTATGCTTTGGGGAAATTCCTATTTGGAGAGGGAGAGCAAAAACGTCTCTGAGTTAGATTTCTGCTTCTGCAATTCACAGGCCTGGCCAGCAAAGAGCGGTGAAGATAATTGGCAGAAATGAACTTGCTATCCCCAATGTGGTTTTTGTGGGGGTACTTTGGTGAAGAGGAGAACAATATTTTTTACATTTGCACATTCTGTTTGCAATAGAGGGGAAGAACCCCTGTAGGTCAGCTGTAAAATTCAAGCAAAAATCATTGTATTTACTTTAATCACTTATTTTTAAAGTATGTATTTTTGTATCTCCAATTTCATAATTCCAACATTTAATGATGATTAATTGTAAAGGACACATGTAAGACAATAATGCAGCTAAATGATGCATTTGTAATTCATGTGAAAACAACATAATTAGTTCTCCACGGGTTCATCGATATATTATTCTACTAAACAGAATACTTGAAGGTCCCACTTGAGTTTTAAATGCAATATGAAGCCTTTATTTTAAGCATGGCTTCCTCTGTGTAATATTCTCATAATTATTTTCCAGCAACAAGAAATATTAGGTTGATTATTTTTATTCTAGCTGTTATCCTATCATGCTGTGAAGAAAGCAAATGCATGAATTCATTTATTTCAATACAAAAGTGAAGTATGGAATGCTCTAGTTTAAAATAAGTAGAATAAACAACCAGAATAAAGAGATGACTTCTAAGGTGAGAAACTTCATCAGGAAAGGATGAATTGCAAATATTAAATAAGAAAAATGTGATCAGAACGTAGCAAATATTTTATTGCTGGCAAGAAAGCAAGACAGACTGAAACAACGAAACTCCCAAAGCTCTGAACAATGCATTAACAAAGAGAAGTCCATTTTCCTCAGTTCAGAATTTTTTCCCTGGAGATAAACTAGTAGCTTCTAAGGTGCAGCTTCATTCTAGTATATTGGAAGCAAGTCGTCTTTATTCCTTTATCTGATACTGATATGCAGAAAACAAATTCCCCAGCACATTACTGTTGCTGAAAAACCAACCCTGTTCCGAGGATGTTCTGCTAGGCTTTGAGTACTATTTCGGGACAGCCCCTCAACAGCAAACCTCTTGAAGCCTCTATTGATTTTGTGCCTGTGGCCTGCCCTAACTGCTGGTTCCAGCAAATCAACATCTCACAAAGTACACAAGGCTTTCCAAAAGGAGGCCGAGGCCACGAACCCAACTTCCCACACAAACAGCCCCACAAAATACTTTGCAGCCAGGGCCAATGGTTTATTGAGGAATTCTGTGACTACAAAGGACGGCAATCATAGGTAGCCTGGCACATACAACCGCCTGCCACTGTGGCCATATGTAAATATGGCCAAAAAGGAGAGAAAGTCAAATGGGGGCAACACAGGTCCCCAAAGAAGGGCTGCAGGGAGAAGACTAGCACTGAGAAGGCCAAGCAGGAGAGGTATTCCAAGGTAGGCTGCAGGTGGGTCAAGGTAGCAATGGGACGGAAATAAAGCTACAAAACTGAAGCACACGAGTGTCAGGGAGGTCCCTACCTAGCTAAGTTCAATTAGCATAAGAAGTGCAGACAGCGAGAGCCTGCAAAAACTAGCGATATATATTGGGTACTTCCAATACCCAGTTCAGCCTTTTCGACATGAAGCCTTTTTGGATCCTTTCAGTTGCCAAATGCCCTCCCCCTCCCTCACCACCATATAGCTATAGGTATGCTTACCTTATTTTTACGTGAAGTCTTATTGTCTCCTTCATTAGAACAGAAGCTCCTTGAGAGTAGGGACTGTTTCATTTTTTTGTACCTGTCCTCCTCAGGTCTGGCATGTGGTAGGTACTCACCAAATAATTGTAGATTGCTTGATCGATGAGGACTAGCATATGAACAACTAACATCACATTATTATCCTTGAAATACTAACCGAACTGGAGGAAGACTTCTAGTCCACATGGCAAATGGAAGATTTGGGCAAAAAAATGACACAGCAGTTGAGAAGGCAGAGATTTGGGCTAAGAGGATGCCCATCCTAATGATCTGGGGAATTATAACAACTTTGTCTCCATTGTCATCCTGCATCTCCTTCCTACTCACTTTCTCCTGAGTTTTCAGGGCACTGATCTCTCTCCCTCTCGGAAACTGCGGTTGGATATATAAAGAAAGGAGTCACTTTCATAGAAATATAACATAATTTATATATAACATATATATATAAATATAACATAAATTTAACATAATATAAAATAATAAAATAATAATATTAAAATATTAATATAAAAATGAAAAAGAGGTGATACTGTATGGGGGGGGAGTGTATGAACATGTACGTGTGTCTGTGTGTGTGTGTGTGTGTGTGTGTGTGTGTGCGCGGGTGTGCGTGCGCGCATGCCTTCCCAGTTTCCTTTGCTGGATCACCATTCGCTATCTATGATACTCTCTCAATGTGGTTATATCCCCTAAAGTTCTCTCCTTTCTCAATACTCTCTAAACTGGTGATATCATCAGCTCAGATGAATTTAATGACCATTTCTGGGAAAATGACAGTTCTCTTTAGACATCCATCCCATTTCCCATTGGAGCTATAATCACGCGTCACCAATTCCCTATTGAGTTTTAACTGGAGGGTGCAGAGGAACCATGACTGAACTTCATTTCCACCCCAGCTTCCATAAGCTGCTGGACCTCTTCTGAATTTTCTGAGGGAGCCGCCATCCTTCTAGTCTCCCAGGTTTACATCCCATTTCCAATCACTTGCCAGATCTTACTGTTTTGTCTTGAGATCTCTCTCATATATCACCTCCTCTCCACCCACTCTAGTATAGGCCCTCAGACCTCTCATCTGGCATCATTTTATAGCTTCCTAATTGAGGCCGTAAATTGAACTCTCTGCCTCAAGCCTCTCCCTATCCCAAACCATTCTCCATAGAGGGCCTAAAGTTATATTCTTTTTTTTTTTTTTTAAGTGACATACCTTAAGGGGAGGTCTGACCATATTAGCACCCTCAGACTCAATAAACTTGCCCTGAGGCAACTCGCTGAACTTTTGTCAGTTCAGTTTCCTCATCTGTAAAATGGGAATAATGAGAACATCTACCTCCCAGGGTTGTTGTGGGGAGAAAGCAATATAATATCTGGAAAGGCCTTTGCGTATTTAAAGTCCTACACAATTTTATCATTATTCGTGTTACCTACCTTTGTGATCAAATAGAAATTCCCGTTTGGCTTTTCACAAATGTAATATCACAAATCCGCTTCAACCTAGCTTTCCAGCCTCCTCTTTCTAAGTTTCTGCCGGTCAGCTCCACTCCCATTTACTTATGGTTTGCCAAGAGTTTCCCTCACAACCAACAACAACTCAGTATTACAATATCAGCCCCATTTGACAGAGAAGAAACAGATTTTCAGAGGCTTTTTTGGACAGTGATTTTAGCCTGGTAGATAAGAATGTCTGTAGAGAATTTACCAAAGATTTTAGCCAAAAACGTTCTTTTGAAAGACATTGAAAACACTAACAGAAACGACCAGCACAAAGTTTCAAGCCCAGGAACCTTGTGGTATACTTTTAAGAGTACACATGACTCCTCATTCTATACTCCGCAGTACAGCTAGAGGCACATTAATATGGGATTTATATTAATTTATATATATATATTACAATATAATGTATAACATACTATAATAATCTTATATAATAATTTCTATGTATTTAATAGCTTTTCTCACCACAAACATGAATTAGACATTGTAATATTCTCCCCATTTGACAGATAAGAGACTTTGAAAGGTTGCTGCTTGTCTGCAGTCATCATAAGTGGGCTTATTTATGAACTACTTCCCTTCCCCGCCCCCCCCCAGGATTATGAACCTAAGCAGGTGAGAACACAGTAAGTAGGTGGTTTACCAAGATTTTAGCAAAGCTTATTCTGTGTTGAAAAAAACCATTTATTTTGGTAGCACAGTACAATTCATTCTTTCAGATATTGAAAACACTCAAAGAAATGACTAGGTCAAAGAACTCCTGGAAATGTATAACTTTAACATTTTAGAGTCCAGCTTCGTTATACATGATTTCTTCTTCTGTATTTCATAGTACATTTGGACTCACATTCACATGGGGTTTGCCTAGAGTTTTCCTTACAATTATGAGTTAGACATTGTAATATCTTCCCCATTTGGCAGATAAGAACCAGACTCTTTGAGTACTTGCCCACAGTCATAGTAAATAAAAGGCTTATATTCCAGATGAACCATATTTTCCTCCACCACCACCACCCATCCTTTTCTAGGATTACTAACCAAGATTGATAGAAAACTATATTTCATTCTTTCAAAAGCTGAAAACACTCACAGAAATAACTAGTTCAAGCATCAGAACTCCTGGAAACTCGTAACCTTAAAATTTTAGTGTCCAACTTTGTTTTATACAAGACCACTGGGTAGTACCGGGCAGTAAGAATCACATTTCTATAGAGTTGACCAATCGTTTTCCCTACGGTTTTGAGTTAGACTTTGTAACAGCATTCCCATCACATAGATAAGAAGCGGACTTTTCAAGGCCGGTACTCATTATAGTCCTTCACAGTAAGTAGAAGGCTCACATTCCCGATGAACCACATTTCCTGCTTTTTTTTTTTGGAACAGGATTACTAAATTCAACAGCAGCGGAAGAAGCTGCAGGTAATCTATTAAGAGTTTAGCAAAGCTTCTTTTGTTTTGAAAGTAAAAAAAAATCATTTCCTAGTGAATTATAACATAATTCATTCTTTCACAAGTTGAAACCACAGAAATGAGTAGCTCCGAGATTAGAGCTCTAAGGAAGCCCAATAACTTCGCCTGACAGTCTACTTTTGTTAGCCATTACTCCTCCTTCTCTACAGCAGCTCACATTTATCTATAGTTTGCCAATAGCTTTTCCCCACAAGTTAAGACATCGTTCCCATGTGACAGGCAAGAAAAAGATTTTTAGAGCGTCTTACTTGCTCAGAGTCAGTAAGTAGGTTTACATTGCAAAGAAGGCACAAGTTCCACCTCTGCTCCCCTTTTTCAGAATGATCAAAACCAGTGGACGAGGGGGCTGTTATGGATTATCTCCTAAGATTGCAGCAGTAGGCCCGTGTATGTGGTTTTGGTTTTAGAACAAAAAGAATTAATTTGGCAAAGAATCATTTGATTTTTTTCCCCAAAGTTCCAAACAGTCACAGAGATGACTAGTTCAAAACATCAAAGTTCCAGGAACCTTGTAACTTGACTTGAAAGTCCATCAGTAGTTGTAAGCATTCAGAGAGTTTTCCGGACCGTGGATGTATTTGCGAGGGATGCGATATTCTTCAAGAAGGAGCCAATACAGATGATTAATCTGATTGCCTTGGATTTGGACTTGAAAAGCATTTTTGGTCCCAGGGATTTGGCTGACGGTGGCACTGGCCTTGCCACGTTGCTGAAGAATGGCAGCCACAGAATATGGGTCAAGACCGAAGATCTCTAGGTTCCGGATCACAGTCACCTTTTTTTTGAATGTTCTCCGTACTAGAGTGATGTCAATGGGATAAAATTTTCCTTTCTTCACTATAGGTTCTTGTCCAACAAAAGTCACTTTATAGGCAGGCTGCAGTTTCTCTAGACATTTTGCAAAGAGCTTGTTCTTTGGGAGTTTCACTACTATGTGATGCTCCTCCTTCTCCAGAATACAGTCACACAAGGTAGGATTCAGCATAATAAGGTCCTTGTCATCTACATCAATTAGGTTGTTTTTCTTTGCATACTCCATAATGATCACTCGGACCTCCCTGCGGGACAGGGTACTCCCTTTCTTGAGGCCAGAGTCCTTGAAGAGAGGAACCATGGTGGCTGGGATACAGTAAAGAGATTTGATCTCTGGGGCAAAATAGGTTTGTTTCTTGCTAACTTTCTGGGCAGTCAGGGATGACTCGGGCACAGTAAAAGAAGCAATACTGGGGTGTGCCCAGTCCACGTCCACAATACTGTCCACACCTTTGCTCAGCTCTTTCACCTGCAGGATCTCCTGCTTCATCATTTGTTGCAGAAACTTGGAGAGTTTTTTGTAGCTTGACTTCTTAATGTCCAGCTGTTGCCCTTTGGGGCAGCAAGAAAACATGTGACTACCCAGGAAAGTGCTGGTGAGCAAGGGGAGGTCAGCCTTGGTGACCAGGCTCTTCAGGGCATGGAAGAAGCATTTTTTGAGGAGTTCATCCATTTCCTCCTGAAGGGTCTTGCTATCAACAGTATCCTGGCCCCCTGCTGCCTCATTCCATTTCTCTGGGGCTTCTGCCAGAGCTCGCTCTTTCTCCCTTTGCAGAGTGAGACAGTCTGCCTCCTCTTCCTGCAGAACACGCCCCGCTTCTACAGGCCTCTTAACTTTAGAGCTAACCTCGACCTCGGGAGGAATTTGGTCCAATGGGACAATGTAAGGTGGGGGGGTCTTGTCTCCAGACCGCCACAGATAGTCAAGGTAGGTATGGAGCACAGTAAAGCCTTTCCCCGTTAGGCCACAAGCCATCATCTCGGTCGTGGGCATCGTAGCCACTCCGATGGCAATAGGAGCCCGACTCCCCACCGCGGTGATAGCACAAAGGTCCCCCTGCTCTACAAACGGCAGCCCATCAGGGGGCACCACGAGCCCCGGCAACATCACGTCCGCTCCTCCCGCTAACTTTTTTAGTAATGGCCGCCATGTCGTGAAGGCCGGCAAAAGATCGGGGTAAGCCCACAAGGTATAGATGGTTGGGTACAGATTTCTCTCCACCTCAAACAGAATAGGGTTTCTCCCACTCACGTATACAATCACGATTTCTTCCTTGTGGGTGCAGAGCCGGACAATGTTGAGCTCTTTCCTCCCTGGAATCTTGTCTCTGCCGAGGTCAGGAAAAGCCGCGGCCACGTTGGCACGAAGCTTGCGCCTGTCACAGCCCTTGATGGCCGTGTTGGACTTAATGCGAAAGGGTTTAGAGAACATGGCCGCGGCTGAGGCCTGCTGCTGCCTCAAACCGCTGGCTTTAACAGACCAAAGGCTCAAAGCACCTGCTGGGTCTGTGGCTAAGGCGCCAGTGCGTGGGGCTGCTGCGCCTGCGCCTTGCCACAAGGGTGGGGAAACTTCCGCCTGCTGAGCGTGGTGGGAGATGGTTTTCGGGGGAGCTTCCGGGGCACCTCCCGGACCTGCCCCAAAAAGGGCTGGCTCAGAAACAAAGGTCCTTTTCCGCTTCCAACTCTTAAACGTGCTACGGCCATAGAAAGGGAGAATGTGCCAACCCTGACGCCCTGCGCCTTTAACACTGACAAGAGGCTTTCGGCGCAGTGCCACGGGGATCTAGGCGTGGTGAGGCTTACTGAACATTTTTCTTAATGACCCAGCACTGCTGGGATACAGGTGCAGGCTACCCAAAGGATAGCGAGGACCCTGAAGAACAGGATCGAAAAGGGTCTCCCAAGCTAGAATATGGGGCAGAGACTCCTAAGATGGTTTTTAAAAGGGAGAAATGTACATTCTCATGCTTGAATGCAATCCCCCTCGAGTTCCTAACTATTCTGAGGTGGGGGTATGTTTGGGCGGCCATTGTGAGCTGGACTGATGCTAGAATGGGGCGTTCCCCGGCTCTGTATCTCCAGCACCTATCACTGGTCTCTGGCACATAGCCGGTGCCTAATACGTGACGGGGCAATGCCCGAGTTGGCATGAGCCTTTGAGGCCTCAACTAGAATCCTCCCTGGGACACATCCCTGCGGGGGTTGTCTCCGCACTATGGGAAGCTACCTGCCTCCCGAGGCAGCCTGGTCTACTTTGGGACAGCTGTCATGGTGGACAAGTTTTCCCTCGTATCAAGCCTCGGTCTGGCTGTGAGTGTCTTACACCCAGGGCTCCTCATTCCCTGTCTCCCGTTCTTTCATTTAACATTCCTTCTATATTTCTGAATTCCTTACTTGAAGCCAACTAGAGCAAACCTCCAAAGGCAGGCCAAATACAGCCACTTTTCAAATCCATTTACATTTCAAACAAAGAATGAAACTGCTTCCACACTGGCTAATAAGTACGGTGAGCTGATCCATGTAGAAGTATAATTTCTAATCTTACAAGATCGTGGAGTCCTTGGAAATACTTTACACGTTCCTCTGCCCTGTACCGCAGACTTAGCTTATCTAACTAACGAGGAGGCCGGGGTTCAAACGCGGAGAAGAAAACTTGTTCCTGAGTCACAAAGATGAAAGTGAGAAGGGACACTTTGCTCTGGCCCAAACTTGGAAAGGAAGTCTGATTTGACTTCCTAATTTACCAGGATCTCCCTGGCACTGAGAACATCCTTAGGAAAGTGGGAAATGGCAAGTGCCTGGCTTTCTACTTTCGCAATAGCAGGAGATGTCTGAGATGGCCTGGGCCCTCTCCATCAGCATCCTTTTTGAAAAGGAGCCTCTGCTGTCAAATTACGGAGGGAGGAAGGGGAAGCAGAGCCTGAATGCCATCCGTACAGAGAAGAAGTTAAAGGCCTTGCCTGCTTCTGCAGTACCTTTCTCTCCAAAGACAAACCGATCCTGATTAAAATTTGTGTTTTGACAGCTCATGTTTCTTCTCTGGTTTTGTTTGGTTCTTTAAATTGATGACAGGGGCACACAGTTGAGCTGGCAGTCGTGATTAAGAGGTCAGGCTCTGAATTCAGTACCTTTTTCTCTTTTCTTTTCCCCCAATGGCCCTTGGAGCTCCAAAGTTATTCATATCGGCAGGAGGTAGGGCCTGCACAGCCCCCTCCACTCACAGATATGAAGAGAATCTGCATTGTCACTCATTGCTTAAAGTCAAGAAATTCAATGAGTTCAGCTAATCCAGGCATAGAGGAGAGTGAGCTAGCTAGCTGGCATAGAGCTTTTCAGTCTCAATCATTGTTTTCTTTTTCTCCTTCTGAACTAGTAATTCCACTATGAAAACCTTTAAAAATTAAAAGCCTTTTTCCGAAAGGGAATCTTGTTTTGTCCCCGTACAAAAGAGCAGCAGAAAAGGTACTCCCCTCGACAGGGGCCGGGAAAAATCTGATTATTTCCACCACGCTCGCCTATTATTCACCTGTCAGTAAAATATGTCCTCTCATTGTCTCTCTTTGAATGCTTATTTTTATTGCACCGGGGCTATATGGTCATTTTTGTATTTATTACCAAGTTCTTGAGGTCTCCCCTGCCTTTTTTTTATAAGCATGTTTTTTCTCTTCTTTAAAAAAAAAACTGGGCCACATGCCTCTGAGGAGAAAGCAGTACATTATTTCATTCCCACCTTTTCTTCTTTTTTGGCATCTCTGAGGCCTGCTATGCCCAGAAGTGCTTCCACTCAAGCTGGACCATCAAATCAATTATCACAGCAGTCTGCTTTCTGAATATGAATGGCAATGAATGACAACAGGCCAGGCAAACTTTCAGCTTTGATTTGTCATTGGTAATGTAAATCTAACCCTCCCCCCCCCCCTTTTTTTGGGTCTGTTTTGTTTTATAGACATTTCTGAGGAGGGAGCAGTTTGGTCTTGGTCAAACTCTCCCCCTGCTGTCGACAGCTGCATTGTATCAAATCCTCCAATAAAAGCTTCACCTTTTCCTAGGCAAAGTCATAGGAGAAAAATGGCGGAGGGCATGATCATTGCCAGAAAAAGTCTTCCCGCCGCCCCCTCGGCCTGCTTATTAGTACAGCTGAGCAAGGACCCAGCAGAGCGGCCTGACTCATTTGTACCGATGCGAATGTTCAGGCCTTTCGGGGCTCGGGCTCTGATTGTTCTGGGTGGTGTTCCTTTTCCTAGTAGGTGATCGTGAGGAGAGCAGCTTGAAATCTGAAAATGGGGTCAGAGCCAGGCGGCTTGTTGACAAAGGCCAAGGCTGACTTCTCTCTTAGGCAGAGGTTGATTAGCTTGCCTAATTTCTGTGAGCGTGCCTAGTTACCTCCTCCAGTGAGGAAGCTGGTGTTATCCACTGGGCCTTCTCAGATGGGTAGAGCTTCTTTCCACGGCCCAGTAAAGAATCCCTCTCGCCATCCCTTTGAAAAGGGATCGTTGTATCCAGTGGGTGGAAAGAAGATGGGGCCGTGATCTCCCCAAGGGGAAGATCATAGTCCAATCAACCAACAAACAGTTATTAAGCACTTGCTATGTGCCAGGCACCTCCCTAGGCTCAGGATAGAAAGGCAAATGCAAGAACAGCCTCTGCTCTAAAGGAGCTTTTATTTAGCCAGGGGAAATGAAACGTACGTATATACACACATGGGACAGATACCGAGGTGATGGGAGGGGACACGAGAAGCCGCAGAATCAAGAAAACAGGGGCTCTTCGCTTTTTTTGTATCCTGAATTCTTTTGTCAGTGGAGTAAAACCCATCAGCCCCTTCTCAGAATAATGTTTTTCAATGCATAAAAATAATAGGGACACAAAGGAAATCTGTGAACTCGACATTGAATTATCAAATTTTTTTTACAAAAACATACATATAAATGGATGGACAAAACCCAGGTTAAGAATCCCTGATGCAGAAGGTAGTACCTGAGCTGCATCTTGAATCTAGAGATTGAGAGATGCTGCATCTCGCTCTTCTTAAACCTTTTCTTTGACTAGTCCAAGATTCTGACATCCCTGTGCCCCCAGGCATCTATCAGCCCTGCCTGGGCCTCAGTGTCCTTCAATTTCCATCTTGACCCCATAACTGAATTGTAACCATTGAACTAATGATACTCTGTTCTCCGCCCAAGAATACCATGTCCCTTTGACCTGTTCCTGCTTGGATACTTCACAAGAATCTGTCCCTGGCTTTCTTCTCTTTCTATTATTTCTTCATGCTCTCATCAGCTTCCATGGACTTAATTATCATGTCTATGTGGATGATTCCCAATCTGAGCTCTATTTAGTCCTATGTTACCAACTGTCTGCCTTCTCCACCTGGATGTCTAAAAGGCATCTTAAATTCAATACTTCCCAGCCCAAAATAGGTGCTTGATAAAACCTTGTTGATCCATGCCCAAAGAACGTATTACCCATCCCTGATCTCTTCTACAAATGCCACCAGCCTTCTAGTCATTGCCATTCAAAGTCCAGTCATTCTCAACTTTTCCCATTCTCTTACCTCCACCACCCCAATTACATCTTGTCAATTCTATCTCCATACCACTTTGTTTAGATGGCCACCAACCTAGGGCAAATCATCATCACCTCTTGCCTGGACTATTATAACAGCTTCCAAACCGATGCCCCTGACTCAAATCTCTTCCCTAGCTAATTCATTCTCCACACAGATGCCAAAATCATTTTTCTAAAGCAAAGGTTTGATGATGTCATCTCCTGGCTCCAAAGTTGTTAGTAGATCCCTATTTCCTGTAGGATAAAAAAAATAGACCCTTTAGTCTGACATTTAAATTCCTTTTCAGTATGGATCCGACCTACAAGAACATGCTGATAGCTTGAGATGTCTGATATGGTTTCATTTTGTGGCAACAACAGTCATCTGTAACGTGATTCTACTGATATTAGGTGGACTCAGAATGTCTGATCTTGGCCAGCCAAAACTAAATTGAGCTGGTTTCCTCATTTTTAGTTAAGTCTCTGTCATTTGAGTGTCAGATTTCATGCCACATACATGTTCCATTGCTTTCTTTGGTTGTGTTTTACTTTCCCCTTCGCCTCCCAGCGGTTTTTCAAAACAGATATCACTACAAGGAAACATGCCAAAGTTGTAGCTCTTCTAGGACCTACTTCAATGACTTTTAGAGATCCTATAGTAGCTGCTGGTATGGAGCAACCAAACGTATCAAGGATCATTCAAGGCCATAATGAAAAAAGATAAGCAATATTGAAACCGAAAATAGTATGATTGAAAATGAAAATCAGGAACTTATCAACTATTGCTGCAAAATAGCTGAATTAATTCTCAGGAAAGACTCAAAGCCTTTCAGAGGGAGTTGGCAGCTAGAAAGGCCAGTACTGGGTGAGCACTCTTCTGCATAGTGTAGATAGAAGAAAAGGAAGAAACCCAGTTTTAAAAAGAGGCTGCTAATCAGGACTATAAAGGACAAAGAGACTAAAACAAAACTTGCCAAGGGCAATCAAGACAAAGAGAAGAGCAGTGGAGATTGCTGCAAGGGTTGGTGCTGTTGCTCATTGATATGCCAAACCACTCCCTGAGAGGACCTTAGTTTCCTGTTTGTAAGATCTGACCATCTTCATCAGATTGTAAAGGCTCTATCTTCCCAAACAGTTCTGGGGCTTTTCTGACCTTCCGTGGGGTGGGAAGTCTTATCCCCCTGGAGGAGGTGATAAATTCTGTTGAATATGTTGATATACAAATATATTATATTGAACATGTTGATATACACATATAGCAAAATGGGTCTAGAATTAGAAATATTTTAAAATGGAACTGGAATATTACAAGATGATCTGGTACCAGGCCACATATCGGCAAATGGTTAAGACACAAAGGAAGGAGATAAGCGCTGCAGTGGCCTGAGAAAACTCCCCTGCTTTTAGCACCATTCAAAACCTAGGGGCTATGCTCACTGCTGGACTGCTGGTCAGAGGTGTGCTGAACTCGCAATGTAATACAAACGTGGTTTCCTGATGAAGAACAAAGGAATGTGTTCCAAAAGCTTGAACTCCAGTGTCAAATCACAGAAAACGAATGACTACAGCAAAAGAAAGACATATTGCATATTAAAAGGCAGGTTTTTTATTTTAGAAATGTCCCAAACTGTAAGATCTATAGTGTAAATCCATAAAGATAACGATTTTCCTCTGTCCCAGTTAATCACAGACCACCATATTTTCCATACTTATTTCACATTCCACAGACTCCTTGACATGACCAAGCCAGCCTGTTTGCTATTCCCTGAAATTGGCTCAGCTTTTCTTCTCATACTGCATTTGCCTGGTTTCTCCCCACGGGGAAAATTCCCTCTGCCCGTTTTATTAGAAATACTTGAAGCTTCTTTACTTCAAGGCTTATTAGCTCAGGTGCCACCTCCTTCATGAAAAAGTACCCAAGTTGCTAATGCTCTTTTCTCCCCTCAAATCTCCTGTATTTCCTTATCTGTTTACATGTTGCTTTCACCAGTAGAATGTAATAAGGGCTTAAAGTTTTTCCCCCTTTCCTTTATCCTTAGCCTAAGGATGCATTGCGCTTAGTAGGGCCTTAATAAAAGTTTATTCTAAAACGATTTCAGCTTTATTTTTTTGTATCCTAAAACCACCTGCAATTTAACTAAAATTAAGACAGAAATTAGCACTACTCTGAGGTACATTTATAAATTAACTATGTTTCTACTAATTTATTCAATATTTCATTCAAAATATTCTTTACATAATTACATTTCTTAGAATTTAGTTTGAGAACTTCAATTTTAAATTAGGTGATTTCAAGTACACCTATATACCTAGATCTGAATCAAAACAAATTTTAGCATCATCAGGCTGAAAAAAAAAAGGCAGAAAAGCCAAATAATATGTTGTAAATTAACATAAATTTACATAATCACCGACTGGAAAAAGAGAGCAGAATCTCATTTTATTTGTCACTTTTGTAAAAAACTGAAGTTTTGCAAATAGTGCTTTTAAGGATCATCTCAGTGAGCATATAATAGTGGGTTAGAATGTCTGGTGTTATGAGGCAGGAGCACTGTGAGCCAAAGATGCTAGATGTGTAAGTAAGCAATTCACGTTTTCCCTGGGGATTAACAGACGATTGTAACTGTGCCTAAAGATTAATTATTACATAACAGATATTCCTCATAGGGGAAGGAAAATGCAAACCAACTTGGCAAATCCCACTTATGAGAAACTAAACTAAACTAAGTCCCTTTGCTGGCCTCTTTAAGGGCAAAGTTTTGCTAGTTTATTAAGTAATTGAGAAGAATACTTTTTAATGTTCTTTCATTAGAAATCTCATGAAGGACTATAATTGGAAAAGTGCCCATTAGGTGGGCATTAATTCTAAATTCTGTAATAACCTCGGCAGAGTCACATGGTCACAGGTTCATACAGGCACTTACAGGACATGCCTTCCTAAGAAGATTTAAATCAATTCAAAGACATTCATTAAGCACCTAGAATCTACCAGGGACTGGGGATACAGACATCAAAATGGACATCGCTCCTTCCTTCAAGACACTGACATTCTCCTGGGAGCGTGAGCCAAGTTTTTACGAGACCCAGATCATTTGATCAGCTAGGGACTGTCCATGGAAATCTGCTTTTCCTGGGACGGTCTTCTGGAAGTCATGTCACATAACTGATGTGGTATTAAATTTGAGGGGGTTTTATGTTGTCCTATTACAGACACAACGATGATCTTAGATGAGAAGCACAGAAACTTCTGACTAGAGGCCACTAGGGGGCGCCACATTATGTAGAGAGCTAGGAAGATCTGTGATCTGATTAGATCTCAGGAATTCCCAGCTGTGTGACCTTGGGAAAGTCACACGACCTCTGTCTGCCTCAGTTTCCTCAATAGTAATTGGTGATAATAACAACACCTACGTACCAGAATTCTTGTGAGGATTAAATGAGATGATAATTGTAAAACTTTTAGCATAAATGTTATTGTTCTCATCATCATTTGTTTCTATAGAGATATAATTGAGCTGAATTTTATATGCATATAAAATATACTCACGTGGATTTTCAAAAGCAATATTTATACTTGTCCTCACCCACCCACCTACCCACCCACCCAAAAGGCCCACCACTGGGTTCCCTTCCTCTCCTACCGGCTGATTAAGAGCAGGATTAAGAATACCAATCTGATTTTTTTGCCAATCCAGGAAGGCTTCTCCTGACATACCGAGATGCGGCTTGGCATATATATTTACTTGGTCGGCATGGGATTGAACAAGTACAACTCACGTTTTGAGACTGAACATTAATGAGTAGCCCTGGCAGAGAGGCATTTTATCTTTAAGTAACCGATTGGTCTAAATTATTCTCAATCTTGCTCCCCCAAACCCATCTTTGTTTCAGGCTTCCCCATTTCTGTCAAGCCATCCCTAGCCTTCTAATCGCTTCGGTTCATGGCCTTAGAACCTTCATGGTCGTCTCCCTCTCCCTCAGCCCACCGAGAGTAATGTCCTTAATAAATGCCCATGACTTAATTGGAGGAGTCTATTGTAAGGCCACTCATGACTTTCTCCATCTTACCCCCTCGACATATGAGCCCACTCATGAAAAGGCTGTTTATATGAGTCCAAAGAGTTAAAGGACAAGAAAAATAAACAAGAAACACCTTGCTTGCTCCTGGAGCCAATTGCTTAGGCTGCCATTGGCACCAACTCCAGGAAAATCTGAGCTGGGAGGTGGCGCCCGCCTCCTTTGCATCCCAAGCTCCTTTTGTAGCAGGGTTAAATTTACATATCTTCTAAATCTTCAGTGAGTAAGGGCATAATTTACATTAATTACATTTGCTATGTTTGGGATTCCCATACACTGTCCCAACCCCCTGGAAGTAACACGTGTGTATATCATCCATAGCTAGTTAAGATTCTCAGACAACTGCATTGTGTATGAATGAATTGTGCAGAAAAGAAGGGGCCTGCGCTGCACTTCTATAGGGCAGTTGTAAATTAAGCCTCCCAAGAGAAAAAAGCGAATCCTGCCTGAAAAGACTAGCTGCTTCAGATCTTATCCTTGGGCCTGGTGGGCTGACTACCTGTCAGATAAGGTAGAAGCGAGGATTAGGCCTGGCTACACTGACAAACCACCGATATGGATCGCTAAATCAAAACTTGCTTTGCTTAGTTAAGCCCTCTGAACTTTAATGAGCTCATATTTAATTAATAGGATGATGCTAAACCAAAGCTGAGATGGAGGAAGGGAAGCCCGTTTTCACAGGCCAATCTCCCTCTTCTAATTGGGTGAGGTTCACTCTCAGGCTACCGATGCATCTCAGGGCTTTGGGAGGTCATCTACTGCATCCCGCAAAGATAGCGATCCACCTGGTAGAAGTTTGGCATATCTTGAAAAATTTATGACCTTTTATGGACACATTAAATCAGGTGATCAGAAATGGAGAAAATGAAAATTCTGCTCTTATCGAGTCAAAGAAAACATTACACTCTACTGGTTTTTAAGAGAAAAAGATAAAGGATAAGAAAATGCAAAAGCCATCATAACTCCCTCCAAGGATTAGCACCACCCGGTCATTCTTGACTGGTGAACGGTCACCCGCTCAAATGGGCCCCCAATGCAAGCTATGCTATGTACTCCGGCCATCTTCCTGCCATGACCTAGGGCAGAAGAGAGGAATTCAAATGCACAAAATCGCCTTTGTGATTTTTTAAAAAAATCTTGTTGATTGCATGTTATTAAAAATTTAACACTGTCCATCAATACGACCGACTGACCTGGCGTAGTGAAAATATAGATGTGGTTAACAAGCATTTACTAAGCATCTACTATGTAACAGGCTCTGTGCTAAGCTCTGGATATACACAGACAGCAAAACTGCCCCCGACCTCAAGTGCCTTACACTCTACTGGGAGGGATTAGTATGTCCACAATAAGCACAAGAATATGCTTGGAAGCAGTGGGGAGAGGATAGGATGGGAGGTGAAATGGGGAGGGCTCTAGCCCCTGGGGAGACTGGAAAATGCTTCGTATAGGTGAGCCTTGAGCAGAGTTTGGAAGGAAGCTAGGGATTTTAAGAGCCAGAGATGAGGAAGAAATGCATTCCAGACAGGGGTCATAGAGACTCAAAGGCTAAGTTGGGGCCAGGTGGTAAGAGGCTTTAAAAAGCCAAGCAAGAGAGGCCTACTTTTGATTCCAGGGGCACTAGGGAGCCACTGAAGTTTACTGACTACAGGAGTGACACGGGTAGACCTGAACTTGAGGAAATCACTTTGGCACTTGAGTGAAATATGGAATGGCCTAGTGAGAGACTTGAGGGAGAGGAACTTATTGCGGTAGTTTAGGTGGAAAATGATGAAAACCTGAACTAAGGTGAGAAAGTAACTGTTGGGGGAAAAGACTGTGGAGGTAGAACTGGGAAGATGAGACACATGATTGGCTCTGTGGGGTGAGGGAGAGTCAGGACTAAAGGATGATGCCGATTTGGAGAGTCTAGTAATAATTTTTCAGTCACTTCCTCTTGGCCACTAGTTCCAACAGGGGACACCCACTCATTTGAGGGGATTTCATTATTGGAGTAAATTATTGATTGGGTCATGAAGTCTTTTGCTCATTGTCTCTGAGAGGATAGACTATATGCTAAGTGCCCACCGGTGTCAGATGATTTGGGAGAATTAATGCCCCAAATTATCAGGCCCTTCTAGTTCTATCATTCTTGAATAGTCTCTGGGATTCTTGAAACAAAGGCTGAATGGCCATTTGAAAGGAGGGCTGTATTGGGGATTCAGGCTTCAGGCTGAAGAGTCTAAAGTAGGCAAACTCTGAGATCTCTTCAAACTCTCGAGATTCCAGAATTTGAAAATTGCCCAAAAGAGCCAGCAAAACCTTCTCCTAAAGGACTATCCATCCTTTAAAGCTTTGGGGTAAAAGCTACATCTCCAAATCCAAGTGTTCCTAATAATATAAAAATGGTAATAATTATAGCCTCATCACTTTCCGCTGACAAGGCCCCAACCAGATACTATAAAAGGTAGCATGTATGGAATATGTTGGGGGATGGAGAAGAGGTGAGGAAAGAATAGCAATACAGATCTGTAATTGTCAGGAGACGACGTCCAAGAAGAGAGACTGCAATATAACACATAGTATCGAGTGTGTATATAAAAATATGCCAAGTGGGGGTAATAAAATGAACTAGAAATCCTCAAGCCAAGAGGAAAATTTGACTTCACAGATTCTATTTTTTTAAATTTAAAAAAAAATTTTTTTTAAACCCTTAACTTCGGTGTATTGGCTCCTAGGTAGAAGAATGGTCAGGGTGGGCCATGGGGGGTCAAGTGACTTGTCCAGGGTCACCCAGCTGGGAAGTGTCTGAGGCCGGATTTGAAGACTTCACAGATTCTACTAGAACTTGGTGGGATGGGAATCGAGACAGGAAAAATGGCTATAGAAGAGTAGTTCTTAGTACAAAAATGATGTTGTAAATAGAGCACAGGGCCAGAGTCAAGCAGACCTGTTTTCAAATGTAGTCACAGATATAGTCAACAGCTGTGTGCCTCTGGGCAAGTCGCTAGATCCTGTTTGCCCCAGTCTCCTCATCTGTAAAATGGAAACAATAACACCTAGCTTTCAGGGTTGTTGTGAGGATCACATGAGAGAAAATATGTTAAGTGCTTGCTATTATTCAAAAGAGACACAATTGACAGAAGTAGCATCAGAAGGGCTCAGCGTATTAGGAAGACATGCTCATGTGAGGAAGTACAGGAAGCTGGGTTAGGTTTAAAGAGGGGAGAATCACAAGTGACATGGCCATGGTAACATGGTACAGGCTACTTGGACAGAAGAAGGAAAAGGCCGATATAAAATAGGGGAAACAAATCTTAAATCTGATATGAAGCACGATAGAGTAGTGACTTGCCCAGGGTCACACAGCTATTAAGTAGCAGAAATGGAATTTGAACTAAGGTCCCAAGTCTCCAAGATCCACACTATTTTCACTACACCACGCTGCCTAACTCTGAACTTGTCCTAATAATAATCACATTTTTAAAAGGTAGAGGGTAATAAACAAAGGGAAATGCTATTCTGGACACGATCCTGACCAATAACGAGGCTGCTGAAGTAGAAATGATGGAAACCTTCAGAAGGAAGTAACCTCTCCATCTTCAAATTCATGATAGAGGAGAAAAACTAGAAGAATCATTTCTAAATTTTGGGAAAGTAGTAGATTTCAAAGACTTCCAAGAAATTTGTACCCTATAGAACGTTAGGCCAAAGTGGCCTAACATTCTATAGGATACAAATCAACTAAAGAGGAACGAGAAACTCTCAAGCATATAATTCGAATAACCAAAACAAAAACGATTCCAATGAGAAAAAAGGGAGACCGATCGAAAGAGACTGTTATAGGAACAAGGAACTTCATCATGCAGCTTAGATTTGTAAAAGATGTTATAAAAGGGAGAAATAAGGGCAAGTGATAGAGGCAAAATAAGGAAGAATCACACGGTCATTTAAGAGAAGCATCAGCAGAGTTAATCGTGAGAAAGAGGTCAGGCTGGTAATGAGAAGACCAAAAAAAGGGCTTTCTTGAGTTTGTCAACAAGGAGCTCATGGTCTAATAATGGAGGAGACGGCATGCAAACACAAGACATGTGTAGACACAAGATATAGACAGTATAAAGGGGAGGTAATCTCAGAGAGAAAACACTGATGCTGAGAAGTGTGTGTGTGTGTGGGGGAACAAGGGAAAGGTCTCTTATAGAAGGTGTGATTTGTGATAACTCTTGAAGGAAAAAAAGCCAGGAAGCAGAGATGAGGAGGGAGAGTGTTTTTTAAAGTTGAGGCAAGAGAAAATTAAAGGAATGAAAACAATACTTTTGGTAAATAGGACAATAACAGAAAAGAGAGGTGACATAAATGCTAAACTATTATTTTATTTCTGTTTTTCTCCTTAAGGAAATTTGATTTTCGTGCTGGCAAGGATAGATTTTGAAATCCTAGGTAAGTGAGGAAACGGTAAAAGAGCAGGAAAACAGATCATATACCTCTCACAGCTTTGGTTAAGAGATATTTTTTAACCAAACAAAAATAACGACAATTACAAAAGATAAAATAGATGATTTTTGTTACTTGAAACCAAAAAGCTTTTGCTTGCACAAACAATATAAATGCATCTAGGATAAGAAAGGAAGTTGTCAAATAGGAAAAACTCCAAACCTTTGCATCAGATTTCTCTGATAAGGGGTCTATATATCCAAGATATCTGACAATTAAAAATATATACAAGGTTACAAGCCAGTCTCCAATAGATAAGTGGTCAAAGGATCTCAAAAGAAGAAACAAAGTATTTATAACCACATGAGAAAATGCTCCAAATTGCTAATAATAAGAAAAATACAAGTTGAAACCACTCCGAGCTTTCACCTCACTCTCTGCAAATTGGCAAAAATGACATAAAGTGGCAATATTCAATGTTGAGGGGTTGTGTTAAGGATATGCACACTAATATATTGTTAGTGGAGCAGTGAAAAGGCATAACCATTTTGGAAATTAATTTGGAATTATGCAAATAGATTGACTAAGATGTCCATATCCTTTGAACCAGGGACTCCAGGATTAGGTTTATATCCAAAGAGGCAATCAGTAAGGAACAACTCTCCACATACTCCAAAATATTTATAATGCCACTTTTTGTGATAGCTGAGAATCGAAAACAAAGTAGATGCCCATTAACTGGTGAATAGTTAAAGAAATTGTGGGGCACGAATGCAGTAGAATATTACCATACCGTAAGAAAATAATGTGTGTGATGAATACAGAGAAGCACACGAAGATCCAAACATCAGTGTGATGGTGGTGGCGGTGGAGAGAGCCTTTACAATCATAGGCATCCAAAAATGGGATATTTCTAGAGGTAACCGAATCTTCCTCACCAGAAGTGGTAGTGAGCTATGTGCCCATTTGTTCAGGATATTGTACCAACCATGGAGTGTTTCTCCAGTATGGGTTGGATTTTGAGATCTCTTCTAGCTCTGGCCTTCCACATGAAACTGGACTAACCTCCAAATGGCATTTCATTCACCTTCCCCCTCATGTCCAAACACAGTCCCATCCCACAGTTCGGTTTTGTTCCATCAGTGAATCCAGAACAGACCGAGTGAAGATGCTTTTAGCCTTGTAATTGTTTTTTTTTCCCCTGAGACCAGGAAGTAAAGCTGGGAGGGATAATGGGCTTTTATAAACTATATAATAGGCAGAAAGGCAATGAGGCTGGGGCTGGGGAAAATGGGGTGAGAGAGAAGGGCTTCTTAAAGCATAGTCAATAAAGGCTGCTATGTGACCAAAGGAAATGGGATATGTTAGCCACCTCTCCAATCAGTCAAATTGTCTAGTATCCCACTAAACGTTTCTTTATCCTTTGCTTTCCCCTTTTTCATTTTTAAACTCATTCCCATATCTTAAAACACCAGTGTCAACCCTGTCACTTTGTTAAAAAGAAATTCATTATCCATCTCTACTCTGTCTTAAGATGATGTTGCACCAATAAATAGTGTATGTGGAAACTTTTCTCAGTGAAACCAACACTAATGCCTTTTGGGGAAATTGGCAGCTCCCAAGACATAGAGCTACTTCTTGCAGATTCTGAACCTGGATGTTTCCTACAGTTTGAAGATAGCAGAACAGTACAATTTCACTGCTGTTTCTGCTGCATTAGGTTTTTGCATTGTCCCAAAAAATCCCTGAGGAAAACTGCTGAAATCTCCATGACATGGCATTATCTCCAGATGTTTGAATCTCCTCTGCTTACGATATAAAGTAACCAACAAAGGCGTTTTGAACTGTTGAGGAAAAAGGTAAATTGCATATTGCCAAACATAATCAAAGGGAATCTAAATGAAGAAACTCCCAAATGAAGGAGAAATCACACAATGTTCAAAACTATCTCAAAATTTCAGAAGCTTAAATCACCAGGTTTACTGCTATACGTTTTAAAAGCTTAAAACTTCATGAAGACATACACGTACAATCCAAAAGAAGAAAATACAAGGTGTTACAGCAATGTTTTCTAAAATTCTTCATTCACTATATTTTAGGCCAACTCCATTTTAAAATATTAGTTCTATGTGAAGATCCTTGTGGCTCTATAGCTCATGACTTTAAATTTCAAGTAAAAAAAAAAACACAAAGAAACACATACTCAAATCTATACTGGACCAGAAAGTTCAAAGTTGAAAGGAGAGAGGAAGTGGATCAAAAAGTTCTAGAATCCCAGGGTTAGAAAGAAATTCGGAGGTAAGGTAGAACACAGCAGGTGGTGGTCTAAAAACATATGCTGAAGTCTATTATACTTCCTTCCAAGACAACTAATTACATTGTTTGGATAGCTCTCATTGTTGGAAAATTCTTTAGATCAGGTCTAATTTTCCCATTTTCTCCTTTGCAACTTGCACCCAATATGCCTGGTTCTGCCCTCTAGAGCTAAACACAATGAATCCAATTGCTCTTCCAAATGTTAGTCCTTCAAATACTTGAAGATAATTTTATGCTTCCATCTCCCTTTCCTTTCCCCATCCAAGGCTTCTCTTTTCCAGGCTCTGCATACATAGTTCCCTCAACTGATGCTCATATCACATGATCTTGATGAGCTTTATCATTTGTGGTCCATTCTCTATTGGTCAGCTTGTCCATGTCATTCCTAGAATGTGACAGCCAGAACTGAACACAGTATTCTAGCTGTAGACTGACCAGAGCAGAATGGAGTAAGACAATCACCTCCCTAGTGCAGGTCACCAAGAATACTTCCTTGAAAACAACCTAAAATTTTATTATCTTTGTTGGCTATTCCATCATGACACTGACTTCTATGGAGCTTGCAGTCCAGTGTAACCTTCATATCCTTTTCAGACAAACAGACCAGTCACACCTTGCCTCATCTTGCATTTATGAGGTCATTTTTTAAACCCAAGTGTCACTTTTCACTTATCTCTGATAAATGGCATCTAATGAAATCTGACTCCAAGTTCTATCATGCCCCAAATCTCTTTGGATCCTGACTGTTACCTTTGCATTGCTTCTCTGGGTCAGCTGCAAACTTGATGAGCATAGGATCTATGTCCTAATCCAAATTAATGAGATGATTATTAAAAAGTCATATGACCATGAAGATCCTTGGGGCTCTCCATTAGAGACCTCTTTCCTAATTATGAGAGATTTAGAACACTTTTTCATGTGCTTATTGACAGTTTAAAGTTTGCTGGCAACAATGCCAACAACTTCTTGTTACATGACAAGAAGTAGTTCATCTGAACCTGTTAAGTTGAAATCCTTTAGGGCACCTAATCACTCTTTTGCTATCTCTCATCTTTTCCTGAGTACCAACTCCCTATTAGCCACTTTGGTTCTGTCCTTTTCAGCCAGAGATCATTTTCCTTTTCAGAGAAAACAAACAAAATCAGAACTGAGCAACTCAGTATTTTCTCCATTATTCATTATTATTGTCTGATTCCCTTCAAAATGTGGTCATGGCCCTTCTTTGAGGCTTTTCTCCCCCCACCCCCAGGTAGTACAAAAACAAAACCTAAACATCTTTCTGTTGTTATTTGTTAGCTTTCCTTTTCAGCCTCAGATCATTATGAACTATAGTCCTCTTGAAGCTACTTTTACTGAACTATCCTGTGCTTTTGTATTCGTGTGCTGTCGCCTAACCTTAGTTCCGTCTTCTGTACATTAAGTTGGTTGGTGATTTGCCCTCTGCATCCACATTGGTCTCCTTAGAACGCCCCTTTTCCCTTCTTCCTCATTGTCATTGTTTCTCTTTATATCCTCAGAACCTTCCATCACACCTAAGCCAAGATTTGTTTAGAAATACTTTTACTACTTTCCTAGAACACATTGTTGATTTGACCTTTTGACAATGATCCACATCCAGTTATTCTTTTTTCTCACGATCCCAGCAAGGATTAGGATATGAAGGTGTTGATCTTACTTTGGGCCTCTGTTGGTTGTAAATAATCTACAAAGGTCCAAATGAAGAAACAATCAAGAAGATGGCTGGAAAATCTGTAACTAACTAAACACAGAGACATTATTATCTTGTGCAGAGAATGCCGAATGAAGCACAAGCCACCTTCTCTTCCTCCCCCCACCCTTTGGCCCCCACCCAGTGGTCCTTTGCTAATAGTGGTTCAGCCCTGTGCTATGGTAACAAGATGAAATTTTCAACAAATTAGACTTGAGAAAGTGCACAAATCACATTTGTACTTCATCACTTGTCATGCAGGTCATGATGAGTGTGTCACGTTAGAAAGAAATGGACTCCACTCCAAGTCTGCATTCTTGCTTCTTTCTTTAGAAAGTAATAAGGTAATGAATAGATGCTACTTTCAATGATCTGGATGTCCTTCACTATTAGAATCCATTGAATTCAGGCAAAGGATAAATATTCATGAATGTACACTCTTCTCAAAACAGGGATTTAGACAGTCTATTCCATTAAACATAAGTTGATTTTTCTTCCAGGTGTCAGCTAGGGAATCAACATTTCGGTCAGTGGCCTTTTCATGATGTTTGTCCTAATAGATGCCACCTGGAAGTAAAAGCAACTTATGTTTAATGGAATAGGTTGTCTAAATATTCTTTCTGGGAAGGGGATGGTTTCCTGAAGAAACGATTCTGCTATGAGAAATGAGCAAAGATTTATAACTTCTACTTGGGCTTAACTGATATTAATAAAAACATCAATGGGCAAAATAATGTCATTTTCTTTGTTATATATCTATTTAAAGAGCTTTATTTCTTGTGATTTGCTCCGAACAGGAATTCCTAGTGTAGAAAATTCCACTACTGATACTGACCTGCAAATCATTTGCAATTCCAGGTCTTAAAGAATTGCTCGGGGACTGACTGAGAAGTGAAATTACTGGCCCAAGGTAACACGGCCAGTATGTGCCAGAGGTGTCACTTAAGCCAAGGTGTTCCTGACTCCAGGGCCAAGGGTTTTGCCACTCTACTACACTGAGCTTTTGTGATGTTATGTGCTGCCATCATTTTATCAGTTTCTCTCTAGCCAACAGCTTCACTGTTTTGCAGGCAGATTGCAGCTTTGGGTTTCCTTAGGAATGACTCCTGCAGAACTGATTTACTAAGCTACAGAGCAAATCTGACTAGGTTGATATCTGTTATTTTAACCTGACACTTTAATGTTAATTTTTTTTAAAATCAAAAGCGGAGCTCATATTTATTGGATGTTTTAAGATTTGCAAAGTGATTTACCTAAATTGTCTCATTTGATGCTCGCTCCAACGCTAGGAGGTAGGGGCTACTATTGTCCCTTTCGTACAGATGAAGAAACTGAGTTTCAGGGAAGTTACTCACCTGGGATCCCACAAAGAATAACTATCTAAGGGTAGAATAAATCTGGGCCTCCCTAACTTCAAGCTCACTGCTCTAGCCATTATACTATCCTGTGTCTCCAAGGATAAGGTTTGATAAAGCCACGTGTTTTCTATTTGCATCACAAGCTACAAAATATGTTACCTACTACAATGAGCCACTGCTTTATTTAGGAATATCTGGGGCCTATGTGGAGTCTCCATCTCTTCCTGTCTCCTCACCCCCAACTCATTTAATATTTCTATGTACCTTTGTACTCAGAGTCACTTTAAGAGTCTCCTCAGTGGGGGCAGCTAGGTGGCTCAGTGGATAGAAAACCAGGCCTGGAAACATGAGGTCTTGGGTTCAAAGTGGGTCTCGGACACTTCCCAGCTGTGTGACCCTGGGCAAGTCACTTCACCCCCATTGCTTAGTCTTTACCGCTCTTCTGCCTTGGACCCAATACTTAGTATCAATTCTAAGAGAGAAAATAAAGGTTTCAATTTTTTAAAAGAGTCTTATTAATGCAACCTTCCTACATATGACGTGGCTTTAACGATAAGTAAAAAATACTGTTGCCATTTCTTCATCCTTAAATAATATATAAATGCCCAGACCTGCTGGACACATTGACTTTAAAAATGTGAACTTCTGTTGCTTTGCTAGTAGAAAAGAGGCCCATTTTTGTTGTTTGTGTCACTGTGCCAGGCTAAGAGGAGGAGAAGGGCATGGGCACGAAGTTGGATGCATGTAGGCTTGGTTCCCTTCTAGTCTTAAGGATCCTAGAGCCCAGTCTGGCCCCATTGCCCCTGCCTGATTGGAAGCTAATGGTTGCAGAGCAGCACTGAAAAGCTTATAAGGTCCCAGAGGGCAGCAGTAAGAGCCACACACACAGAGGTAGGTGCTTCATAATTTTTTTTTTTGGCTATGATAAGTGATGAAGAGGAGGCCGGCAGCAGCCCCTGCTAAGTGGCAGCATCCACAAGCCCCCATTCAGGGTGAGGTGACCTTGCATTGCACCCTCTGGCAGCTGCACACTCTGAGAGAGCAGCTGGGAGGGCGGGAGGTTCCATTATGCAGCAGAACTTAAGTGGTACCATCTCACTTCAATCCACTTAAGGGGGAAAAAAATGGATCCTCCTGGCAGCCTGCTCTGATTGACAGCTCTTACTGACTGACCTAATGACCCTTCAGCCTGAGAGTCTCCCCATACTTCCTGAGAAGTGAAGGAAGAGAGTTTTCCTCTGAGCAGCAGCTTCTAAGCCCCACCAATTTGACCAGAGCCATGGCTTCCAAATACCACTGCAAATGTGTGTTGGAGGCCGGTCACAGCAGGAAGGCTGTCAAGCTGAGTTTCCAGCTTTTATATTCCCCCTGCAAATCAGCTTGGATGAAACTGTTGCCTGACTACCACATGTAACAGGTTTAGATTAAGCATCTCATTGTATACACTACTGTATGCACTATATCATCCTGACTGGGATTTCCCAAAGGGCTAAACCAAACTATATTAAATAATCAGGGAACATGTGCATATTTGCATAGGCTGTGGTTAGGCATTTCTGTCACGTCTGGGCAATCTTTTTTTCAAGCAATCTTTAAGTTGGTTGATCATCTTATCTTTGTTTTTCTTGCTCCGTCCCTTTGGACCAAACTAATACATCTGAGCAGGTAATACTAATAACTAATACCTCAGAGCAGAAATGTAAAGTGGGGACAAGACTGAAGGAAGGCCAGCCACCTGAAATGCAGTCTAGTGCACAAGAAATCGGAGGTGAAGGCCCATCGTGACATCATACTGTGGGGTGCAATTCTCCTTGGAAGTGCCCCAATTATCTTCTACTTCTCTTATTCTCAGGAAACTATAAAACAGAAATTCATTTAGCTATCCTACCTAACAGAAAAAGAACAGTAACAACCATCTTTTGGGGATTTGGGGGAGAGAATAAGGAACCAACTTTCAAATCGTACTTTCCAAATTCAGCATATTTAATCCTATGCAGGGAAGTTAACAGACAATACCATTTCAAAGAATTATTGTACCATAATGATGCCTACAAAAATCCAAGGTGAGAGAAATGAGAAATAAATTCTCAACCTAGTCTGATGCTCAGATAAACCATGTGCTCAAGCACCAACAGAGTCTGGGGTACCCCAGTAGCTAAATTAGCTGGCTAATTTTACTATAGTCTATCTCCAATTCAGAGGAGATGGGGAAATGTTGGGTTCAGGGATCAGTGTCATTTTGTTGAACTGTGGTGAACTGTTCTGACCAGGATTTGAGTAGCTAAATGATGTAGGAGGGATACTACTTCATTCTTTTTGAAGGACTTATTACCTTTCATTACTTCTTGGTGGTCCTAAAGCCCTAAAACCTCATCTCCTGGATAGTGACTATTTTTTTCTGGGTTTAGGGAGTATGGAGTGAAGTAGAGGTGGAGATACATGGGAATGGCAAGGAGATTTGAGTAGTACTTCAGGAGAGACTTTTATTAAAGTGGTAGAAGATGAATTCACACAGGTACCTTGTGGCCCCCACTTTAAGGAGTGAGTTGCAATTTTGAATTGAGATTTTTTGAAAGTCTTGCATACGTTAAGTAATAAGAGCTCTAAAAGGACATTTCTGGATTATGTACTTTCCTGCAGTTTTGCTATTAGCTGTGACTAAAAATTCAACAGTGACTAAGCATTTATTATTAAATACCTATTGAGTTGAAAAATGCTTGGCATAGGAAAATCAAAAATTTTGAAAAAGGCCCTGCCCTCAAGGAGCTTCCTGAAGAATTTGGGGGCAAACTACAAGTACACAGATAAATACAAAATTGTTTTAAGAAGTTGAGAACATTAACAACTGTGTGTGTGTGTGTGTGTGTGTGTGTGTGTGTGTGTGTGTTAAAGATCAGCAACAGTGTTAGAAATAGCAGGTGACACCTGAGATATGCTTTAAAAGAAGCCAGACATGAAGAGGGAGAGGATTTCAAACATTTGGGACAAGTCTCTGCAGAAGCACAGAGGTGGAAGATGGAGATGTTGCATACAGGGAACAGCTATTAGGGCAGCTTAAGTGGAACAGAACATGAAGGAAAGCAATTATGAAATGAGACCAGAAAGACTGCTGGGAGTCAGATTAAGTATAGAGTTTTAAATGCCAGACTGAGGATTTTGTGTTTTATCCTAGAGGCAAATCTGGAGTCATTGATGAATAGCTGACCTGTCTGTGTTTTAGGAATATCAGCTCTGAAGCCAGGTGGACTACAAAGTAAGAAGACTGTTTTTTTTAAACATACTTTCAAATTTATTATTTATTTATTTTTAACATTCTTTTCTTTTTAAATTTTCAGATCCAAATTCTCTCTCTCCCTCCCACCCTGTCCCTAACCCGCTGAGAAGGCAAGCAATATGATATCAATTATACATGTGAAATCATGCAAAACAGATTTCCCTATTAGCCATATTTCAAGAAAATGCAAGAAAAAGAAAGTGAGAAAATTATACTTCAATTTGTGCTGAGAGCTCATCAGTTCTCTCTCTGGAGGTGGATAGCATTTTTAAAATCATGAGTCCTTTGGAATTGTATTGGATCATTGTATCAATCAAAGGAGCTAAGTAAGAAGACTGATTTTTAAAAACAACCATGCCAGAACTCATATATCTCAATAACTTATGTGAGAGCAGTCTCCATGGGGAGCTACACACTTATTTTGGTGAGAGTACTATTGGTCAAAACTTCTATTGGAGATTTCCTTTTGGAATTATCTTCAGAACCACTTTAAAACATGTCCAAGGTCATAGAGTTGGATCATGGACCAAAACCCACATGGTTCCATTGCTTTCACTACTATTCCATATGGTTAAGATGCCACTATCTTTGAAAGAACCTCTATCTAGGAGTTATGCCATACAGGATTACAAAGCCCTTAATTGACAAATGACTTCTTTTCGTAGTGTGTATTACTCTTCCATATTGACGCTAACATAATCATGAGCATAGATTTTGACAATTAGAGAAAAAGCTCATGGACAGTATGAGTAACCACAAAGCAACAATATTTAAGAACCTGCTATGTGCTAGGCAGTAGAGATATAAAGACAAAAATTAAATCACCCTCACCCTTAGGGAAGACAACACATATATACAAGCATGCCTGTGTATGTGTATATGTGTTTACACATACCCAGAAAGTCAATATATAAAGATATGATAAATGTATTAAGTTTTTAAAAGTTTTAAATAGCACTAAGACTTTGGGGGACACTTGGCATAAGCAAAGGTTCTGTCGTAGGTCTTCTTTTCATTAAATTTTTTTTAACATATCGTCTTAAACCACTTAGTACCCCAACCTCTGCCTTTGAGTAATTCTTCTATCTACTATGATAGTGAAAACAGTTTTGGGGAGTTACAAATATCCTTTTTCCATATAGGAATAAAAACAATTTCATCTTACTGAAGCCCTTAAAAAAGAATTTTCCCCCCTCTTCCTTGTTTACTTTTTCATGTTTCTCTTGAATTTTGGATTTGGACATCAAATTTTCCACTTAGTTCTGTTCTTTTCTTTAGGAATACTTGGAAATTCTCTATTTTGTTAAATGGCCATACTTTCCCCTGGAAATATGTAGTCAGTTTTGATGGATAGGTGATCCTGGGTTGCAGACCCAATTCTCTTGCCCTTCTGAATATCATAATCCAAGCCTTGTGGTCTTTTAGTGTGAAGGCTTCCAGGTCCTGTGTAATCCTCATTGGTACTCCTTGATATCTGAATTGTCTCTTTCTGGCTTTTTGCAATATTTTCTCCTTAGCTTGGAAGCTCTTGAATTTGGCAATTAAATTTCTGGGGATTGTCTTTTGAGGATTTAATGTAGAGGGTAATCTATGGATTCCTTCAATGTCTATTTTGTCCTCTTGTTCAAGAATATCAGGGTAGTTTTCTTGGATGATTTCTTGTAGTGTGATGTTAAGATTTCTGTTTATTTCTAGATTTTCTGGTAGACCAATGATTCTCAAATTGTCTCTCCTAGATCTGTTCTCCAAGTTTGTTGTTTTCTCAATGAGATATTTCATGTTTCCTTCTATTTGTCATTTTTTTGACTCTGCTTTATTAATTCTTGCTGTCTTGTGAGATCATTAGCTTCTATTTGCCTAATTCTAGTCTTTAAGGGCTGGTTTTCAACTATGGTCTTTTGATTTTCTTTTTCCAGCAGGTCAGTTCTGGTCTCCAATTTACTTAGCATTTGTGTGGTTTCTGGGCTTCTTTTTCCAAATGGGAGATTCTGTCTTTTAAATTGTTATTTTCTTTTTGAATTACTTGCACTTCTATTTCCCACTTTTCTTGCCAAGTTTCTTCTATCTTTCTTACTTGGTTCTTGAACTCTAATTTGAGTTCTTTGAGAGCTTGTGACCAATTTCCATTTTGGGGGGTAAAGTTTGGATGTGTTTGCTTGTTTGTTGATATCTCTTGTTGCCTCTGTACTCTGCTGTTTTTCTTCAGAGAAGTTATCCAATGTTAGAAGCTTTTTCTTATTTTTTGGTAGTTGTAGATTACTGTTCTTGGGTGTTGGCGGCCATTGCTGTGTTAGTTTTTTCTTCCCTTCCCAGCCAGAATTCTGAGTAGGGAGGGTAGGCAGCTTTCTAGGTAGTAAGCTACAGAGTGATTTTTGTCCTGATGCTATTTTTCCAGTCTCAGCCAAGTTTGCTGTGGGCAGCCCCTCTCTGCCCTATCTCTGTGCCCAAACTCCATATTTTTCAGCCTGTGGGTCCCAAGTCTTGCTGCCTTCAGGGATAAGTCCATGGTGTCCTCGGTCAGCCCCTGAGAACCTAGAGATTGCCCCAGTCCTCGCTCTGACTCTGGCACTGTAGGTGGAGTGGGGGAGGGGTGATCAGCTCATGCTTTGGTAGGTGTAATTTTAGCCCCTTATAGAGTGGAAATGCCCAAACCCTGCCTACCTTCAAGGCTGCACCCTACAGTACAGCCCCTTCACTTGTCTGATTTTGATTTTTGTTCTTTTGAGGCACTTTATATCAGTTGGCTGTGAGGAGAAGAATATCCTTGCTTTTACTCTGTGACCATCTTAGCCCGGAAGTCCTTCATATTAAATTTTAAAAAATTTTCCAGATTAAACATCAATACAATGTTTAATAATCATTTTCTGCCATTTTGCAATCCATGTTCTCTCTCCCCTCCCCTAAAAAGGCAGGTTCTATTATATAGGTTGTACATATGTTATCATACAATATATATTTATGTGTTCATTAATCAGATTGTGAAACATGACACATAGTGGTTACACTAGAGAAAGATTCATGGAGGAAATAATGTGAACAATGGGCTGCTTCAATATGTATTTGGACTTTATCTATTCCTTCTATGACAGTGAATAGCCTTTTTCATTATGAGTCCCTTGGAGTAATCCTGGATCCTTACATTGCTAATAAGAGTTGTCATTCACAGTTGATCATTATACATTACTGTTGTTACTATGTACGAAGTTCTCCTGGTTCTGCCTGCTTCACTCTGCATCACTTCATATAAGAGTTTCTTTTTGTGATCACCTTATTTGTCGTTTCTTACGATACAATAGTTTTTCATTAAAATCATATACCACAAATTCTTCAGTCATTCCCCAATGGATGGACATCCCTTCAGTTTCCAGTTCTTTGCCACTACAAAAAGAGCAGCTATAAAAAATTTTGTGCAAGTAGGTCCCTTCCCGCTATTTTTAATCTCTTTGGGATACAAACCTAGTAGTGGTATTGCTGAGTCAAAGAATATGCACAGCTTTATGGCCCTTTGGACATTGTTCTAGATTGTTCTCCATAATGGTTGTATCAGTTCACAGCTCCATTAATAGGGTATTGGTGTCCCAATTTTTCCATTTCACTGCCAACATTTGTCATTTTCCTTTTTTTGTCATGTTAGCCAGTCTGATAGGTATGAGGTGATACCTCAGAATTGCTGTTTTTTGATTCAAAGATATTTTTTTTCCTCAATCACATGTAATGACAATCTTCAACATACATTTTTTAAAATTATAAGAACCAAATTGTTTCCCTCCATCCTTTCCCTCTCCCCTCTTGGAGATGGTAAGTAATTTGATCTGGATTATACATGTATTATCATGCAGAAAAGACTTCCATATTGGTTACTGTTGTAAGAGAATATATAAAACCAAAACCCCAAACTAAAACCCTAAATAGGCTAATGCAAAAGATAGCATGCTTTGAGCCGCATCAGAGTTGTTTTAATTCATATTTCTCTAATTAATAGTGATTTGGAGCATTTTTTCATATGTGTAAAGACAGTTTTAATTTCTGCATGAGAATTACCTGTTCATGTCCCTTGACTTTTTGCCAATTTGGGAATGCTTTGCATTCTTATAAATTTGACTCAGTTCTCTATATATTTGAGAAATGAGACCTTTCTGAGAGATAGTTGCTATAAAGATTTTTTCCCTGGTTTCTTATTTGCCTTTTAATCTTGGTTGCATTGATTTTGTTTGTACAAAGACCTTTTAACTTAATGTACTCAAAGCTATCAATTTGACATCTTGTAATGTTCTCTATGTCTTATTTGGATATAAATTCTTGCCTTATCCATAAGTTGGACAGGTAAGCTATTTTGTGCTCACCTAATTTGTTTCTGGTATCACCCCTGGGCCTTTTACTCTTGTCTATGTATATTCCCCCTCAATAACCTCATCAGTTCCTCTGGGTTTAACTATCTTCCCTATGCATATGATCCCAGGTCTATACGCTAAGTTTCAGTTTCTTGCCAGAGATTCAGTCCTACATGACTAATTGTCAACTTCCTCATCTTCTTTTAAAATGCAGCTCAGGTGCTATCTTCTGCATGAAGCCTTCCACCCAACCTCGCAACTGGTAGTGCCTTATCTCCCAAATGATTCCGTATGCAACTTCTTTGTATATGTATTTTTCAAAAATCCTTACCTTCCATCTTAGAATCAATAATATGTATTGGTTCCAAAGCAGAAGAGCAGGAACAGCTAGGCAATGGAGGCTAAGTGTGTGACTTGCCCAGGGTCACAAAGCTAGGAAGTGTCTGAGGCCAGATTTGAATCTAAGGCCTCCCATATCTAAACCTGGCTCTCACTCTACTGAGTCACCTGGCTGCCCCTCTGTATTTTAAAACTTACATAAAATTTTTAAATTGCAAAAATCCATCATTGCTCTTTCCCATCCCATCCCTAATCCTAATTGAGAAAGAAAAACCAATATGCTGTAACACACAAAGCAAAACAATAACCACATTGGCCATGTTAAAAAAAATGTGCTTATTTATGTAAATACTCTTAGTTTTTAACCACTTTATCAGAAGGTGAAAAGCCCCTCTCATCATTTAGTTCTCTGGAATTGTGGTTAGTCGCCATGCTAATCAGTGTTCTTAGGTTTTTATAAGTTGTTTGTCTTTAAGATAGTGTTGTCATATGTGTTATTCTTCTGGTTATATCCCCTTCATTCTGCTTCAGTTCTTAAAAGCCTTCCCAGGTTTCTCTGACACCATCACCATCATTGTTTCTTTTAGAAAAATGGTATTCCATTACCCCCATGTACCATAGTAGAGCAAAGTATGATTGATCCTCTCCCCACAGTTCATTCAGTTCAAAAAGTCCAATAGGTAGTTGGTGAGTTGGAATGGGGGCTCAGGAAAGAGACTGGGCAGATATATGTGTGTATATCATAAATATATATGTATGGATCATCTGTATAAAGATGATGAATTGAACCTATGGGAGATGATGAAGTTTGGATAAGCTGGATAATATATTACTCATCTTCCTCACTTTAGTTACCATACCATATATTCTCATCTATGTTCCCATCAACCTTCAAGGCATCACTACTATCTTTTCCCTGGATGAGAGTGCTTTCTCACCATTGCACCAGGGTCTTTTCCCATGAATTAGATGGCACTCAGTTTTTATATGGGGAAATATTCACCTTCTCCAACTGAACATAACTGAGTCCGTTGTGCTTAACACAACAAGACAGTATTTGAAGCCTGATACCACTCCAGAAAAATGTACAATTTTTCATCAATGCAGACCTTTGCTCAAACAATGTTCTTCCAACTCTAGAGTAGAGCCTAAAATTAGGATACTGAAAATATTATTAACCCTACGAACTTGAACCCCTACATATGGGAGACAAATTGACAACTGTACATTGAAAGCAGCTTCTGATGAAACCTATAATGCTTGCTCAATGTGAGGATGTAAACAGTTTTAGCGCAATTTAGTTAAATGAGAATTATAAAACTCATTGAACTGAATGAGAAGGAGGAGTGTCAGAGAAATGCTCAGAAGGGGTTAATTAATTCACATGACCCACACAGCTCAGCTAAAAATGGACTCCTTGGTCTTGTCCTCAACCCATAAGGTAACTTTCCAGGTTGGTTGGTTGGAAATAGCAAATGTCAAGAGGTAGAATTGCTTTCACAGAAATTACCAGCCAAAGGCACTATGAGACTATATTGGGAGTATGGGGGAATGGAGGGGTACTGCAAAGATATGTTAGGACAAAAAGGGAAACAGGATTTCCTAGCTAGCTATAGTATAACATATTCCGAGGTATTCAATATTTGTATCACTGTCATAAACACACCCCTCTCTTCACAGGCTCCATCTTAGTGAAGCAGGCTGCTTCTCCCCCCGGCCCCCCCAAAAGGTTTTCTTCTATAACTAGCAATTTGATGTTTCTAGAGGCCAAGGGTATTCTTATAGGCCAAGTCCATCGATATGTATGTACACTTTATATACCTGTCTTTATGCTATTTTCAATAATAAAGTATTTAGTGGATACTGTAAAGAATATATAAGCTGTATAAAAAAAAGCCTGGAGGAAGATGGTAATATCATTGGCTGTAAAGAAACAGCCTTTTAAGCTTATTAGGTGGGTGTAGGAGACTGTAATAGGATTATGAGTTTTGGTTTAGCCTGTCCATCATTTCAAAATCCCCATAACTAAAGGGAATATCTTCATAGGGGTCTGAATTTAATATTGGAGCTGCTTTATTTAATTCTTCCTATTTCATAATGCTGAGTGTTAATTAGTTCCATCCACTTTCTTCAGGCGTGTCAATAAGGTAACTTGGAAGCCAAGAACCTGCTCAATTACGGCTTAACCAGTTCTATAATAGTATGCTCAAGCAACCTAGTTAGCTAGTATGGAACGTAAGGTTATCACAGCCACAAGAAGGCATTTAAAAAAAAAAGGCTTGTGCTGGCTTCTCTTTCAAAAGAGCCAAATAACTGCACTCCATTTCTGAGTTTCGGGGGATGGCATTAGCTCAATGAAATGGCAATGAGGAGCATTTGGTTTTTTGAGGGTCAGAAAGATACAATTACATTGATCTCAAAATGGTAACCTTTTTCTTCACCGCAATATAGAAGGCATTTGAATTACCTCTTTGTAGGAACAACCATTTCAAAAATATCTGCAATTAACTCTTCTAAGCTAGAGTTTGACATCTTTGCATTAGCATTCTTAATTTTGGAGACATAGTCCAACCTCTTCAGCAGCTATATCAAACACTGGCTGTGGTCTTAGGAATCTATGGCCTTAGCATTTAATTGTTAGGCTGTACCCAAATATATGCATTTCGCTTTGCCACCAAAGAACGAAATTAATAACAGACATCCAGATCATAAGTGAAAACCAGAAAGATGGCTAGGGAAAAGTGTTACACTAGTATTCTCAAGTTTCTAAAAAAGCCAGTGAATGACACTGAGAGAAAGAACATGGAAGATTTACTGAAGGCCACAGACAAGAACTGCACAGGATAGGAAGGCATTGTTTGGACTGGTGGAGATGAGAACTATATCAGGGAGACCACAGATCCACCCAAATCTCTAAGTTTACTGAGGATGGCGGGGGGGGGGAGGGTTTAAGGTTTTATCACTATGACCCCAATTAATTAAATTGTCCTCAATCCCCAATTCACTTGATGAAATTAGAGGATTTAAGGGAAAGAAAATAGGGTTGTAGAGGTATACTCCATCAGATTTTGATTGGACCAGTGATTCCCAAACTTTTTTGGCCTACCACCCCCTTTCCAGAAAAAATATTACTTAGCCCCCTGGAAATTATTTTTTTAAAAAATTTAATAGCAATGAATAGGAAAGATAAATGCACCTGTGGCCATCACCGCCTTCCTGGATTGCTGCAGCACCCACCAGTGGGAGGTGGCACCCACTTTGGGAATTACTGGATTGGACTATTTGCATATGGAAGGCCAGAAAACACCATTCAGTATTGGCAGAGAAAATGGACTTGCTTCATGGCAAGAATGGTCTGATAAGAATTTAAAAGCAGAAGAAGAGAGCTGCAGAATCAGTGGCAAAGAGAGCCAATTATGGAGGAAAACCAGCTCTTGAGAGTACCCTTTTCGCTTTTCTTCATGCACCTTGTCTAGAGAACAGATAGTGGAGGGACAGGATTTCTTTCTCCCCCTCTCATTAGCAATGGTTTCTTACAGTAGAAGCCCCTGGCAAAATGAGAAACACGAGTTCAAGTGCAGTCTGAGAGGAAATTACTATAAAGGCATGGCTTCCTGGAATTAATTCTTCTAAGGAATCCAGTTATAGACTCAAATAGAGATAAGTCAGAGAAAGGTGTATAGGATACGATGCCAGGAGTTGGGATCTTGCTTGGGACATGGCAGGTCCCAGAGCCAAGACAATTGCTAACCTGAGGATGTGGGTTCCAGTTTTTTACAAAAGGTTATAGCAGTGTCTTGACCAGAAGTTCAGCTAGGTCCAAAGTTGGAGATGGTGAAGGTCAAGAAAGCATGAGAATCATCTGCCCAGCAAGGAGCAAGCCAAAGCTAGCCCAAGGGAACAACTCTGCCAGAATAGATTCAATGTCCCGCAAGGAGTACCATGAGGACATCAAAGAATCTTTGGCTTTGGAAGTTTTAAGTGGTTCTTCCTAGTATGTATGTGCTATGGTCATATGGGCTCCCCACTCATGTATCTCTTTTCTTGTGAACTCTATGTGTATCTAGTCCTTCCCCTTATCCTGGGCGTATTTGTGGGGAGGACACTTTGGCTTTATGGGGGAGACGTTTCGTTACTATTGTTCTTACTATGCCATAGCAGTGAACACCTCTTGCTGGCTAAAGTAAAGATAAACACATTGGTGAGGACTTATGAGTTTAGCTTTAGGAGTACAGATCCGTGGAGTAACTTTCAACATGGGTTTCGAAATGTTCTCCTAGGAAGCCACCCTGCAAATGAAAGTTGGGCAGAGAGACCAGAAGTAAAGTTACATAAGGAAAAATGAATTAGCATTTTTAGTCAACTTGTCACAAATGTTCACTTATATCGAGCTTGGAATCCTCCTAGAATCTCCCAACAATAATGATTGTCTGTTTCCTATCCAAGATGTGTGAAATTGAGTTTTTGAATCCATGTACAACTTTATACGGATTCCCATTAGATTCTGCATGGGAATTGGATTTGTACAGTTACAGAGTCTTTCATTGTTGTCTGAAACTGATCACTGCAATGATCCAGCACAATTCCAGAAGACCACTGATGCATCCACCTCCCAGCATCTTGTTAGGGACTCAAGTTGCACAATGAAATATGTATTTTTTAACACAGCAAATGTGGACATTTGTTTTGTTTGATTTGCTATATGGTACAAGGATAACTAAAAATAGATGTACTGATGAATGAAAGCTGAACAATGGCTAGCAAAATGCCACACCTTGATAGACAATTTAAAAAGATGATGATACCTCTACAAGGCTTGACGATCAGGAATAATAATACCTACCATCTACATAGCACTTACTGTGTGCTAAGCGTTGTGCTGGGTGCTTTAAATATATACTATCCTGGGAGGCAGATACTATTATGACCCTCATTTTATAGGTGTGTGTGACTTGCCCAGAGTCATGCACAGCTAATAAGTGCTTGAGGCTGCTTTCAAACTCTGATCTTTTCTGGTTCCAGTCCTTGAACTCTCTTCTCCACTGTGGAGCCTCTTGAGAAAACCTTAATGTGAATCCCACCTCAGCTACGTATTACCTGTGTGACCCTGGCAAGATATTTCACTTTTCTGAGCCTCAGTTTTTCTCAACCCTAAAAATGAGAATGTGTTCAGTCATTTCAGTTGTGTCAGACTCTTCCTTAGGGTTTTCCTGGCAGAGATACTAGAGCAGTTGACCAATTCCTTCTCTAGCTCATTTTGCAGATGAGGAAATGGTGGCCAACAGGGTTAAATGACTTGTCCAAGGTCACACAGCCAGTAAGAGTCTAAGGCCAGATTTGAAGTCTCAAGGGCGAGTCTTCTGCACTCAAGGCCCAGCACTCTATCCACTTTGCCACCTAGCTGCCCCAAATAAGGTTGATAAATAGGAAATCTAAAAGTGCTATATAAATGCTAGCTTTTAGTATTATCATTATTCCAGTATTTTTTTTAAATTTACTCATTATGAATGGTGGAGTGAGTGGCAAGTTTGATGCAATTTTACCAGCACAGTAAAAGAAAGATGATTCTTGATGCAGAAATCTCTCAGGAAAATTTCTTAAGAGACTGAATTATTCATGATGTGATCTTAATACAGTTCAATACTTTGCAGAAACAAATATTTCTTCTGCTCCTGTGTGAATGTCCAAAAATGTCCAAAATGTCAATCAAAAGAAAAACACCGAGTAGTACTAATTTCACTTCTGGCCCCCCCAAAATATGCTCAGAATCTGACTTTGCCATATGTTGCATACACGTAGCACACACACATCTCTATCCCTGAATGTGTATATGCATACATACACACATATACATATGAATACCTCAGAGAAGCCGTAGCATATACTTGGGAGAATAAGCAGAGACATAAAAACAAGTACGTTAATTCAATAATACAAGTAAGCTTAAAATAAATAAGATCTTTTTTTCAAAATCTCTAGACCAGCCTTGGCGTTCCAGAGCTCTTGGGAAATCATGCATTCTGGAAAGCCAAATTTTCGAGATAGTGCAGGGCATGACACCTTTAAACATTAAACTGTAATTTATCCACTTTGGCTAGAACTCTTTATTGAATACATCACATACTTCCTTCCTTGCCTTTTGAAATAGAGAATATGAGATATAATGTACCATTTTCTTAATGACCCAAGGTCATCGTGATATCAATTATTCAACTGAGCCATAACTAGAGCAATGCCCTCGAGGCCCATCCAGGTGTATACAGTGTTCTATTCCCATATGGCTGTGCTCTCTGAGTTCTTACTCCTGTTCTTAGTTTTTGTGCCTTCTCCTTTGCTGAGAACATTCACTTCTCACTGCTAATTGGCATGCCTGTCTCTTATAGCCCATCTCCCCTATTCTAATTTGTGGCTTTTAATATGCCGTGGGATGGGAAACCAGCTAGCCGAGCTTGTTAGCACTGCCGAAAATGACAGTAAACGGGCCATGCATGAGGCCCTTTCTCAGGAGTACAACACAGGAGCTTTAGCACATAGACTTTGTGACGCCCCTGTTTCAAAGGCTCATAGGCCCTCTTGCCTTACTTCTGAAGTTGTGGCTGGGTTCACCTATTGTACTGAATCACAAATTATACAATGAGTGACTTTGGCCTAGCTTGAATCCAAGACAACACTTCATAAATTGGAATTCTGTGACTTATAAGGAAGCAACAAATTTAAACACGCTTAAAAATACGGACGCAACACACATACATATAGTCTTGGCTTAGAGTGCTTGGCACATAGAAGGGGCTTAACAACTCTTTATTGACTGTTTCATATATATGTGTGTGTGTATATATATATATATATAATGCCCTTTAAAAAAATCCAAGCTTTTTCTGTCCCTTCTTTGAAAGGCATAGA
Source organism: Gracilinanus agilis (assembly GCF_016433145.1). Classification (NCBI taxonomy): domain Eukaryota; kingdom Metazoa; phylum Chordata; class Mammalia; order Didelphimorphia; family Didelphidae; genus Gracilinanus; species Gracilinanus agilis. The sequence goes on along the minus strand of NC_058136.1, from coordinate 51,289,894 downwards.
CTGGTTTTCTAAGAAGATGTTGTGGTAACATCTGTGAGGATGCCCGCCAAATCGACAAAGTAAAGTTATTACAACTAAAAGGGGGCAGGGAATGAGAAAAAATATGGTAGAAGACAAATGATTGCTTCTGGTCAACAAAAGAAAAGGATACTCAATGCTGGGTTTCTTATTCTACAAGCAAGTGATGGCCCTCTTTCTTGGTGCTCTGTACTTCCTTCTGGCAGCTCTATTCATTGGTATTCAAATTAAGTATAATAAGAGGATGGGACTCGGGTTATGTGAGAAAGAGTATTTGCCCTAACCCTGACCAAAAGGTCAAACCTTGGATTATCTCATCAGGAAAATATGGTATTATTTTTGACAACCTGATGAATTTGTCATTTGCAGACAACTCTTGGGTGCGGAGAGCTTGTATTTCCTTAGAGGCTGCAGGAAGAGGATGGACAGCAAACTCACATAGGAATTTCATGTGTCTGCACAAGTATTGAAGGGTCCCATTAGAATAACAATATGGAGATATCTATGGAAATCTAATGATGCCATAACCAAGCTGCTCCCTTAGAGATATACTTGACTATGTGCAGAATCTGTTTTTAAAGGGTTATAACTTTTGAGATCCCTTATGACTAAGATGGTTAAAACGTGAATGAATTACAGCAACTCTTGAAACAAACAAAAGAGTCCGGGTTTCCATCAGAACTGATTCCCATTAGTGTCTCACGGCGAATGAACTAGGAAGGCTGAGATATAAACATCACTTGGTAAAACTTGTGAAATAGCAGCAAATGATTTTTCAGTCAATCGATACATATTTATTAAGCCTTGCCAGGTGCCAGGCACTGTGGAAAGCATAGGAGCTAGAAAGCCAAAAATAGGGAGAGCCCCTGTCCTCCAGATGATTACATTATCAAAGTTTTTTAAAGCCTGGGGTGGGTAATGGGGAACAGGGCTGCTTTAAGATCCAGTCTCAGCTCTCATATAGCTTTGGAAAAGAGGAAGCTTATTTTGTATTGGAGACGTTCTACCAGATGGCAACAGGAAACTCCAATAGACCATACTCCCTGCTTACAATGACATTCCCTACAAATTTGGAGCTCTATTTTAATTATGCATTTAGTTTTACTGGAGATCTAAGTGAAACCAATAATCTCTTACCTGTTTTCATGGTAATAAGCAGAGCCAACATAAAAAACAAAACAAAACAAAACCCAAGGCCAGAACCTGGCAGATTTTTAACAACAAAAACAAAATCCAAAGAAAGGAAAAAACAACCAGTACCTGGTTTCACTGGAAGGGTGCTAAGGAAATAAATCCAAAAGCTCCTGTGTGATGAACATTGGAAAGTCTCTACACCTAAAGCAACAAATTTTTGTCTAAGTCATTCTGTGATTCTCATTCAGTCTCATCCTTATCCTTCATTTCCTTTCTAAGCAAACGAATAGCTTTTTGGACTCAGCATCACATTTAATTCACACATTCCAAATCTAAAATAACTACAAGAGTCTTCTTTGCAACTGTCATCAAATGAGTAATGATCTATTAAATGAATAATGGGAGGAGTAGCAGCAATAAGGAGAAGAATAAATACCATGCAGTGCAACACTTAAAGGAGCCATTCATTATTTCACCAGTGTGGCTCTACCCTCCACAGACACAGATTGCAGTCCATCCAAACCTAGCTAAACAAATTTTGGGATTTGTTATTGCTGAAAAAGCCTACTCCTTAAGGGACAGCTGCTCAGCAATGAAATTCTTCTAACACCTGGGCTAGTCTTTGGATGGTGCTCTTCTGGTCGAGCCTTGGAGGAGCTAAAGCCAACCTCCGTGGGAGAAAGTGCCAAAGGCATTTTGGCTTAAGAGTTGTGTGTAAGCCTTTGAGCTCTTGTTCTGAGGTAAGTGGGATGGGCATGAATGAGAGGGGCTTCAGAAATCAATGTAATCTAACTAGGGCCATACTCTAGCCAATGGCCGCTTTCCTCAAAGTTTTTCTTTTCCCCTTGCTCCCAGTCATTTCATTTCTTTCTCTTGTTTTTGCTCTTTATCTCCCTTCTCTTTTTTCTTATGAAAACCCAAATCAACCATGTACAAATCAAATTTGGTATGAGAGATTCTACACTGCCCTGCTTGTTTGTGTCCCTAACTGGGGTGAAACAGATTCAACCTTGAGCCTGGTTTTATAGGAAGTGCTCTGGACTCTTGTACTTCTTGGCTGGGTGACTTTGGACAAGTCATTTAATGACTGTTTGCCTCAGTTTTCTCACCTGTAAAATGTGGATAATAACAAAATTTACATCCCAAGATAGTTGTGAGGATCAACTGAGGTGATAATTCTAAAGCACTTAGAACAGTGTCTGGCACACAGTAAGCACTTAACAAATGATTGTCATCTTTCCTTCCTTTCTGAACTTCTTTCTGCTCTCAGCTGTGTATTTTTAAAAGATGTTTCACTATCACTCTTTTCTTTCTTTTTTACACCACTGTCATTATCCCCAAAACAATTCCCCCTTCCTAAATAAAAGCCTTCTCTTTGCCCCATGCAATTTGTGTACTGACTGGTTGCAATAAAAAAAAATTACAACCGAGAAAAATACATCAAATCTAAACCCCGAATCTGTGCTGTACTCGTCATGGCTGAAAACCATGTCTCCTCACAGGTCTTTAGGCTGTCGGGCCTCCTCCAGGAGGTAGGAAGCCTGCTTCTTCATCAGTCCCTCTTTGCCCCTTTCTTTCACTGGAGTCTGCCCATCCCACATTGCAAATAAGCAGCAGGTCTGTGTAAAGAGCCTTTGTATGGCTGAGATGACATGCGCCATGTTGGCACATTGCATTAAAAATCTCCACAGCACTTGTATGACTTGAAGAAGCCCCTGATCTTCTTAGGAACTTAAGAAGCAAGAGCTTGAGGAAAAAGAACTACAATGGAGATGTAGGAACTGAGCATGGGGAAGAAAATAGGGTGTCTCAACTTCTTTATGGAGAGCAGAGACTGAAAACACAGCTCCCTTTTCACTTGGCCTGATCTTTAGAGACCCATTATTCTCCAGCTTTCAAAGTCACTAAGAGAGCTTACTACCCAGCAGCTGGAGATTTCCAAGCACTGTCAATATCCAGTTGCTCCCAAGGGAGCTATTAAATTCTATACCAGGTCTGGAAGGGGGGAGGAGGTACAGAATATATTTTAGAATGCTGTAAGGTCAAATTTTGTGCCCACTCCAATTAAGCATATGCCCTGACTTCCTTCAATTAAAAAAAAAGGCCTATAGCACAATTTTATAACACATTGGGGTATATTAATCGCTTGGGAACAAAAGGGTTTTCTGACCGTTATTCATTTCCACGTCTCTTGGAATTTGAGGAAATCAAAGTTGAAAACAACAAAACCCCCAAACCATACTAGTTTTATGCTTACTTAGCATCCTTCATTTAGATGCCACATCACTCAAGCAAGGAACGTGAACTGATATCCACACAATACCCAAGAATCATTTCATCCACCTAAGAAAAGGGGCAGCTGCTTGACAGGCTTAAACAAGCTCCCCAAGAATGGAAGACAGTATATGATAAATACCGTAGCCAATTGAAACCGCACAAGTGATGTGGGTAAGCAGAATGTAAGACACCCAGCATCATGGAAAGCCAAGCACTCTCACAGGCATTTGGGAGTCCTGCTAATCTGAAGCACAATGGAGATTCGCTCAAGGGCATCATGGTGGGCCCCAATTCAAACATCATCGCCTTTGGTTCCATTGGCTGAGACCCTTATTCCTTGCTTACTCTTTCCTGCAGTAAAATTCCCTTGGACTGTAATGGGAATTGTTTTGTTAAGAGCCTGGTAACTCCACTGAAAATAAGGGGTTGGGTGTTCCAACTCCTCTTTTTTGAAAGCAATTACTTCTCATGCAAAGTAAAGCTTATCAGGATGCCAAGGAGTTGTTTATATGCTAGTCCATCCAGAAGATATGATTTAGTTTTATCACTTTGATTACAAAAATCATCAAATGAAAAGCACATGTAGTAAAAACAGATTATGCAACAAATACCTGCTCTCAAATGGCCCTGGGGCTGTTTGTTTGAATGCTATTATAAATAGGCTTTCCATTCTGTAGATAACCCATATTTATATTGATCAGTAAAAGCAGAGACTTCAAGCTTGCAGCATGCTTTGTGGAAACAGCAGGGCACATTTATTATTAGAGGTCTCTTCTTTATCTTTATTCCATTTGGGGTAGTGCTGTAGGAGGGTGTAGGTGAAATGACTAAGTCATCTTAGAAGATCCTTTTTCAATTTGAAACTCAAATTTGGCATTATAAACCTCAAAGGAAAAAAAAACATTAGCGTAGGAAGTGGCAGGAAATTAAAAGTTAAAAGATGTCATCAATAGAATACGGTCCTGTCAAAGGACCAAGAACTTCAGTGAAAGAGTGCCAGAGATTAGCACTAGACTTTTGAAAGGTGGGACCAAGGCAAGAGAAACATTATTCTCAAAGCACAAAAGACATTTTTATAACAACGGTCTCTATATTAACCCATCGGTGGTCGAGTATTGCCATTTTGTCTGTTAGAAAAATTGACAAAGTAGACAGAGATGGTTTTGACAACCAGCTTATACATTTCAGAACTTTGTCGAATTCTGTGCCTGGCATAGAGTAGGTGCTTAATAAATGTTGACTGACTGATCTAGGGAAATACAACTTGAACAATATTCGATGCTGAACAAGTTGGTTTCTTACTGTCTGAAAATTATTTTTATTTCTCTGTTCCAGAGTGTGCAAGAAGCAGTCAGCTGACGGACTTTACTGGCTGACATGAATTCCACTGCACAGGGCATGAGAAAAAAGAAAGCAAAATAAACATTATAACTTTTGTGAAGTTTGAGGGGGAAAAATCCAACAGAGACTGAAATGGCAACAAACTACAACTTCCATCAGTCGGATGATGTAGATTAAAAAAAAAATCTGCCAGGGGGACAAGGGAGTGCATTACTTGTGGATATGCCTGGAGTTTCTCATTTCGACAACAACAACAAAAAGACGACAGGGCCCTCTGTAATCAGGAAATTATTTACAGCTAGTGAAAAGGTAAGATTCTGTGCTCTGGTTTCTTCTTTCCCATTCAAATCTAACTGTGTGAAAGGCTTTCATGACAGCTTGCAGAAATGAGATGTCAAAGTTGAGTAAGGCACGTTTGGTTTCATTTTCTTTCTCCCAGTAGTAAATTGAAACAGAAATGGCAAGGCTATTTGGCAAATTTCCTCGACTACTTATTTTTTCAAAATTGTATTTAATACGTTTCCCCATAAGGCTTTTTAACAGCAACCATTTCATAAGCATGAAGATATTCAAAATAACAGCAATGGGGGGCAGGGAGAATGGAGAAAAGTGTGGAATGACAGAAAAGACACTTTCAAGAAACCAGTAAGGCAGTAGCCAGGCCATGCTTGGTAATTCCTTTCCATTGGCTCTTCCCTTCCTCTTAGTCGATCCAACCCCATTCTTTAGTACCATAATCAGTTCTACAGACAAGGGAAAGAATAATGGCTTGGTTCCCAAACAACTGAAACAACAGTGTGAAATAAGGATCAGGAAACTGTTCCCAACATGCCCCTGCCACTTAGTATACATGTGACTTTGGATAAATGGTTAAACTCTTCTAATTTCCTAATATGTAAAGTGGGGGTATAATACCTGTTTAAGGGATCAAATGAGATTAAACATGTGAAAGAACTTGTGTAAGTTAGCAAGGTGCCACATATGCATGGAAGTGTTCCTTAGAATTTGTTTTAAACCCTCACCTTCCGTCTTGGAGTCAGTCCTGTGTATTGGCTCCAAGGCAGAAGAGTGGTAAGGTTAGGCAATGGGGATCAAATGACTTGCCCAGGGTCACACAGCCGGGAAGTGTCTGAGGTCAGATTTGAACCCAGGACCTCCTGTCTCTAGGCCTGGTTCTCAATCCACTGAGCTACCCATCTGCGCCCAGAATTTTTTTTTTTTTTAACATTTGATGATTCGTGTAAATTGTTCCTAAAATGGGCTCATAGGTTCAAAGGAGCACAGATTGCAGTGAGAAATTAAGTGAGGATAGTAACTGGTCCAAGGTCCCCCAGCTAGTAAGTGACAAAGATAAGATTAGAACTTGGCTCTTCTGGCTCTAAATCTCTGTCCAGCATACCATGCAGCTGCCTCATTAAATGGATTCATCACAAATATCTGACCTATACAGTTCTGTAGAGATTTGGGCTGGAATAAAAAGAGTGACTGTTTGTTACATTGAATTTTAAGGTTTGCAAAGCACTTTATAAACATGAACTCCTTTTGGAGGTTGTGACTTGCACACAGTCCAAACAACTAATTAGTAGGCAGAGGGGTAAGGTGGTAAGAAGCCATATCTTTCAGACTTCAGATTCATCATTCAATCTATCCTCTACGTTGCAGTGCCTCTCTCTGAAAGGGATCCCATTGCTCACTTCATTGGCTAAGAGGACACAACTGAGCCACTCATTGTCTATAGGCAGTTCCCTTGGAATTGTGTTTTTTTTTCCTTCTAGCAGCAGTAGCAATAGCTTGACCTCATCTGTCCATGTTTTCCTGTTTTGGTGGCCCTGATGAACAGCATACTCACAGTAAACTGATAGAGAGGCAACTGAAAAGTCGCCAATGCCCTTTAAAAACCTGATTGTGCATTGTGGTGAGCTCCCTCAAATATACCTTAAAGCTGCAACTTCCCTGCAGAAAGAAACTAGAAAAAATGATGGCACATAATACCACTGCAGCTGCGATATTTCTGAAGTAGGACATTCAAGAAAGGGCACACCATATTAATGTTTCCAGAAACATTGGGTTTAATTCCTCTGCAAAAGATTTACTAGCTCAGTGGAACCAAAAAAAGTCTGTGAAAGAACAATTAACTCTACAATGCAAATTTGCTTAAACTAATATTAGAAAGAAAAGATTTCCGAATTGGTTGTCTCTACTAATCTCATACCCCAAGGCTAGAAGAAAAGGTCATGGCTAATTGGTACAAAAGCACTGTTGGTCATATACTACCCAACCAAGACCTCTTTACCTCTAATTATGCCAAGACATGGACCGAATATTACTGAGTCCAGGAAAAAGAAAAACAAAGCCTTATGTCCAAACCAGACTTCTCCTACCTCCTTCTCACCTGCTATATTTAACTTTTATAACCCTATTATCCTTCCTAATAGAAGGAAACCTATTTGAGGGTTAAGACAAGATCCTAAAATTGGCAGGAAAAGCATCCCTATGTAATAATCCTAACAAAAATTACATTATATAATTCTGGGTCTGAGGCCATCACACTAGGCAGACTTGCGGTTCTGAAGACTCAGGCTCTGATCCAACCCTAGACTTAGCTGTGTCATTTTGGACAAGTCCTTTGACCTTTATGGACCTCCAGCAACTCCCTAGTCCTCATCTACAAAGTCATAGATAGACTGCTGCATTGGTAGAGGAAGCCTCCCACGCACAGTTTCCCAACCTGCAAAAACCACAGTTCCTTTGTGTATTCCTGCAATAATTATAATGCCAACCAAACCTCTCGTTGGTTTAGTGCTTTTATATTTACAGAGTACAGTCCTTACAACCCTGGGTAGTTCCGCATTTTGCTATGTAAAAAAATCCTCACTGGAATATAGCTTCATTGTAGACCCGTTCCAATGTCCTCTAGCATTTTTTAGGATTGGATTTAGAAAGAAAGATGGAGGAGAAAAGACTAATTTTCCAAAACATCTAACCTACTGAAATCCAGAGTTGATTTTTCTTTAAATTATACACACCTCCATTTGTTAGGTTGGAAATAAATGGAGTGAGAGTTTATTTTTCATATACTTTGTTAATTCCTATATATTAGGGAGAATTACTGTGTCTTCCTGTGCCTGGGATCTGGGTCAGAGATACCATCCAATCTGCTGCTTTTTGCATTTTCTTTGTCCTTGGTATTTCCAAGGAACATTTTCCTTTATAACAAAATGTGGTTAATCAATGAAGGGGACCAGGATCCTTTTCCTGCATACAGTGACCTGTCCACCTGTGGGGAGGTTGCTTGCAGATAGGTAGATGGACCACCTCTAAATTAGCTATCACCAATTAAAGATGTCTTGGGATATTCAATGGAGGGGCTGAATAATGAGCCCCTAAAGATCTTAATAAGCTGTCTGACTTTGCTTGGGTTGCCCCTGATATCGAGAGAGCCATGGAGACGTATATCGCTTTATCTGTCTCTCAAGATGATTTTAATCATAACAGTCGACAATGTAATTGGAGGAAATTTTTTGCTTGAGATTTCATTCCCAGGTAATTTCATCTTCAGATAGAATTTTTCTGTTTCAAAAGAAGAATTTTGGAGTCAACTCTTGGTTATCTGAACAGGCTTTAGCACACTGTGCTTGACATATGGGAAAGCAATCAAAAAATATTTTACTAAAATTCATTTGAATGAAAGTATTTATTATTTATCCTGATATGAGAGCACAGCTCAGCTACTGATGACTGTGATCACTGTAGTTACTGAGTTCCCACCAAAAAAAGATACAACCCCAAAAGGGCAGGAAGCTGGAAGACAAGTTGAGAAAAAACTAAGTATACAAGTAGACCTTTTTCAAGGATTGGCCCCCAGACCCTTTAATACCTCTCCTCTAAAGGATATCATCTACCACTCCTCACCACTAAATTTTTATCTTGCACTAATGAAATAACTGAATTCCTTGAAAGGTAAACAACGATAGTGGATTGCAAACATCCTCATTTATTTTTTCCCCCATAAAAAAGGGAGGACAAAGAATGACACAGGAAAGATCCTCCTGCTTTAAATCTTGTCAGAGCCTGATTTCTGAGAGCTTTTCTGAGAGCCTGGTATTTCTGAGAGATACCAGAGAAAGAGAAAGTAAGAGACTTGAAGATACCCTGAGATGGGAGGTTTCACAGAGCTCTGAGGGACTGCTGAGGTAGCAGGAAAGAAAGGCAAGAAACTTAAAAGGAATTTCCCTTTCCCATAATACATGGAGGGCTGGAAAAATGGACTTTCATTTTGAGGTTAATTTGCAACACAGGTGATCTGGATCGACAATGTGAAGCTGACCATACTTTCAGCTCTTGGACTCTTTTTTAAAGCTCCTTTCCATCTTCCTTGGCCAGAAAGTTTCTGTCCTAACTAGGCCATGAAAACTGATCAATACCATTTATGGAATCTGGAGGAAAAAAAGCTCACATTGCTGGACTTGGTATTTAAGGATAGCTCACTCCTTTTATTCTACTTCATTCCAGGTTTCAAAACTATTTTTAATTCCTTGAAAAATCATTTGGGTGGAACACTACATCAGAATTTATTTTTAATGTAAAATACATTTCTATTACTGCTCACCTATCAAGAAAGTCAACAAGTGGAAGCAGGTCAGCACTTTTGGGAGCCATAATGTTCTGATAACTGCACCTCTAGGTGAAATTCCCTAAAACATTGTCTTTGTTGATGAATCTACAATATGCTGGGGGATGATAGTTTTTCTTTTGTAATCCAGGGTTCAAGACTAGATCATATGCCTAAGTCTCTTCTCACTGATTGAGAGAAGGATTGCTACATACTCACTTCCTATTTGCATTGGGGACAGAGATATACAAAGGGCTTGAAAGGAGAGAGAATATAGGTAGTTTTAGACTTTCTTCCAGGAGGGTCTTTGTCAAAGACAAAGAAAAGAATTTGGGAAATGGCAGACGTGGAGAAGAGTGGATGGCTCAACTAGTCCCTGATTTCCAATTTGCCTTCCCAGAGGCTTCAGAGAATTTCCCCTGGGATGCCTCTTTTGTACATGCACAGACAGAGCAGAGATTGTCATATGTGCAATGATCTTTTGGTGAGAAGGAACCAAATCCTTGGATTTAAGTCGAACATCTTCCTTTTGAAGGAAAATGCCAAGAAGTAGCTTCAACCTATGAACAAAATCCTTTTCCTTATTTTAATAATAGACCAGTCTTGGGAGGAGTAGACTGAGGGTGGGATGGGGGTGGGGGCTCATGATCTCCTCACAAAGCACATCTAACAACAAAGGAAGTTGTACACCTAACCAATATGGATAGCACACACATCTGGCACTTTTATCTAAGAATTTTTAAGCAAAATCAGCTAATATTGCCCCACTTTGAGATTCAGTGGGCTACTATTTGCCATTGTTCCTTTTGATTTTTTACATTCTAAATCTTTGCTTCTAGTCCTACTTTATGACTTACTAGAATTTTGACATCAGGGCTGCTACTAACATGCTCAGGACTCCATGTCATTCAGTGAATATTATTATATAGGGCAGTAATGGTGAACCTTTTAGAGATGGAGTGCTGTACCACCCCTCTTTTCCCCTCACACAGGGAGGGAGGAAGCACTCTCATTGAGCTGCTGGGCAGAGGGGCGGGGGATGTGAACCAATGTCCTCAGGCATGGTAGAGAGGGGAAGAGAGCACCTTCATTAGAGTCTCTCTGCCTTTCTAGTAACAAACTCGGTGGGGGTGGGGGGTTGGTCTGTGTGTTCACAGAGAGCAGTCCATGTGCCATTGGTTTGCCATCACTGATATAGCAGGTTCATTGTGAATAATGTAATATAACAGTCATGAGTGAGGTGGAGAAGTCCATTTTCCAAGACAGGTCCACAGTACAGGAGAACAAGGACACCATAACTCATACAAGAAATGAGACGACAACAGGAGAACAGATATAGAACTGGCCTTTTAAAGAAATCTTTAACCTTGGGAACCTGTCTGGGAGGACACTGACTACATTGAGTGTGCCAATGGCCATGCCTTCACTCTCTACTGATACTGTGAGTTTTAGAGGAGTATGAGTGCCAAACTACTGGGGGGGGGGAGGAGTGACAAGAAGGAAAATGGCAGGAAGGATTGATTTCTATTGCTTGAGTATTCATTTTTATTTGAAATTAATGTGTTATTGTTTCAGTGTCATTACTTACCTGGGCCAACTAACATGATAAGAGTTTTCTAAATGGATAGGGGTAAAGGAAATCATCTACATGATTTACTATGAAGAATCACCCAGTCATGGAGGATCTAGAAATGGTTGATCCATGAGCTGTAAAACATCTAATGATTTTTATTAAACTGACCAAAGAATCACGCTATTTTAGAATTGCAAGGGACTTTGAAGATCATTTTGCCCAACCTCCTCCTATAACAAATAAAAATGAGGCACATGCGAGGGAAATGACTTACCCAAAGTCATATAGCTAGTGGCAGAATCAAGAGAAGCACCTAGCTCTCTCTTGACTGTCATCTTTTTTATTATATTCTTTGGAAGGTAATTGTATTTTAATTTTAGAGAGACACACATATTTACTGATAATAAAATCTAGACCTACATTATAGAAACTGATTGCTCTATATTCCATTTTGATGTCTTCTGACAAGAGCTTTATGTAGCCATAGACTGAGCACAGTGGTACATAATACTTGTTAAACTGAATACAAATCATGTTATACGCAACGACCTGGGTTAGAATTCCACCCCTGCTATTTACTACCTGTGTAACCTTGAGAGGCTTAGATTAGATGGACTCTAAGATTCTACCTTTCTCAAAATTTCTGATTCCTTACTCAAAAAGACTGACGAAAAAAGGATTTTTCTAAAGTTGGTGCAAAGGGATTCCCCCTCCCCGAATCAGACACTGTTGTTAACTTTGAGGATGTGTGATTTCATCAGTATGGATACCATCTGCCCTCAATGAAAACTGCTAACCCCTATCCTGTCAGAAATCTATAGAGAAAAAAGCCCACTAAACAACACTGTGCTAACAATTAGCCTCTTTGCATTATATAATGCATTCATTGCCTTCTGGCAATCACTTTCCTAAGTCCAACCTACTGTCACATATATCTATCTTATCACTCAGAAGAACGAGAGGCTGGTCCAGTTTTTTTCACTTCACAGTTATAGACCACAATGAAGCAAAGATGAAACTAGAGGAACCTTCTTCTATCCCTAAAGATAGGGCCCATAGTGACATTCGTGAAACTGTAAGAGATTCTTGTTTGGCAAACTTTCCAAGTAATAGAATTACTCAGTGCTGTATTTACTTTGCAAGCTATCATGTTCTCTCTTTTCCTTTTGATTAGCCTGGAAGTAAAGGAGAGCAAGAGACGAAGCCCTGAGCACCTGAGAACTTTAACATACCCAAGAAAAACAAATGGAGGAAAAGTACGAAACACCAAATGGGCTTGAAACTAGGCCTATCTGAGGCAATTCCCTCTCTGGGTGTAGAGAATTCATTTTAATTCTGACAATAAAATGAAATCCATATACCAGGAGAGGGAGTTACAGCTAAAAACAAGCTCTCCTCTTTGTCTTTGCCTTTTCTCAAAATCATTTTTCCATTTGATTTCAATTAACTTGTGATATTGCAGTAAAATTAAATCCACAAGAACTACCAACAGTCAACTCCCAATTATCTGCGCCACTGAAGGTGAGCACTGGTGTAAATAATTGAAAAGCATGGATTATCAACACAGTAGGGTCATGGGCCTTTGTTCTATGACACACCTTTCCCTGTGGGAAGCATCTTTCAGCACTCATGGATAACTGATGAACTGATAGGGGAGGAAGGGAATGACGAAGATAGTAAATACAAAAATATTCTTCATTTTAATTTTTAAGGGAAAGCAGATTTTCACTGCATAGAAGGAAAAAAGGTCTAATAATCAGCAGGGTCCAAAAATGGTATGGTTTCCCCCCTTGGTGAACTCCCCATCACTGGAAATGTTCAAGCAGAGATTACATGACAACCTTTCAAGGGTCTTTATGGATGTGATTTCTGAAATGAGGTGGGAAGTTGGATTAAGCTATCTCTGACGTTCCTAAGAGTCTATGAAAATGATGTACCATTGCCAGAGATATAACATTATTTTACAATGGAGATGAGAACAATTTAGGTTGGAAAGGACTAACTTTCCAAACAACTCTGTGAAAACAATATCGGTTTTCTCCTTCTTTCCTTTTGGTTCAAGATCTACACTGACTTTCTGAAACCACTGCAGAAAGTTATGAATAATGTATGACCTGAAAAATTCCTGTTCACTGCTCAGAAAGAGCTGGATTGCTTGTTCCGTGCTATATACATACCAGACAAATAATGGAAAAGATCCATAAGCCCAGAAATCCCAAGACCAAATCTTACCACTGAAAAGGAAAAATGTGAGTATGGACCCTCATCCTGGGACAAACAGCAGAAAGCTTTAGACTAGTCCTGTATACTGCAGGAAAAACCCCCCATTTCAATTGGATCAATTCACCCAGGAAGCCAGTGCAAAACTGAGGATGGGTAGTCAATAACTTGTCAATTCTCCCAACGCCTATCCATCTCCCTCTATTAGGGGGCTACTGGAAAGACTGACATGAAGGTGCCATGAGACGCTTTAGATCAACTTTAAATACAGAGCCTTATTGTCATAATTACTGATATTGCATGAGTTGTTTTTTTTTTTAAATTTCCCCCAGTAAGTAATTAGGAGCTTCGTACTCAGAACAGTTCTGTCAGAGTGGAAATAAACGTGACTTGAGCTCACAATGGCAAGAGGCAACGGTCAAACATATGCATGAAATACATAAGGAGAGTCACGAGATAGGGTGACAGCAGAGTTGATATCAATATGACATTTTCTTTCCCCTGTTCAATTGAGGTGGCACTGAATGGAAAGGTCAGGGGGAGGGAGCATGCTGGATACAAAACTACCCAGAAAATGAACTCTGCTCTAGCACAATTCATTTAGGGCGCAGCACAATTCAGTTCTCCATATTTATCAGTACCCTCTCTATATTCAAAGCTCACTGTGATGGGAAAGCTTACCTAAAGGAAAGGGCTCACAACTACATCAACCTCCCATCTCACCAGTCTTCTCTGCTTCCAATCTCAGAGGAAGAAGAGGACTTCCTCCTTGCCAAGGCTACCTTCTCTACTTAATAGCACAGATTTACAGCTGGAAGGAATCTTGGAGTTCATCCTCCTTATTTTACAGAGAAGGAAACTGAGGCCCCAAGAAGCAACAAGGATCTGCCTGGTATCATTCAGTGAGAAGATCTGGGATTTGAACCAAGGACCTTTGAAAAGAATGTTACATTTGGAATCAGTGTCCCATGTTACCTCCCTCATGTCCTTGCTTTCATCTGTGGCCCATTTCTTCCCAAAGCTTGAACTTCTCTGGCTATGGATATATTTACAAATCTTTTAAAAATTATTTTTTTCAGATTACATGTCAAAACAATTTATAATAATTTCTTCTGACATTTTGCTATCTGTATTCTCTCTCTCCCTCCCCAAGAAGGCTGGTCATATAATATAGGCGGTACATATGTTATCATATAATACATATTTCCATGTTTGTCATGTTGTGAAACAAGACACATATTGCTCATTGTAGAGAAAAATTCATGAAGGAAATAAAGTGAAAAATGATAAGCTTCAATCTGTATTTGGACTCTGTCGGTTCCTCCTCTGGCAGTAGAGATCCCTTTTTGTCATGAGTCTTTTAGAGTTGTCCTGGATCCTTACCTTGTTGATAATAATTAAGTCATTCCCAGTGGATCATCATATACTATTATAGTTACCTTGTACAAAGTTCTTCTGGCTTAGCTTACTTCTCTTTGCATCACTTCATATAAGTCTTATCAGGCTTTTTTGTGATCATTTTCTTTGTCATTTCTCTATCCAGGAAAAACCTTCTAAAGACTGGAATTGTCCCAAAGTGGAAGGGGATACTCACAAAAGAAGTGGGATGCTGAAGGCATCAAACAGAGGCTGGATGACTAGTTCTTAAGTATATCAGAGTAAAGAATGTCTTTCCACCTTGGGCTGGACTAGACAGCTGCTGTTATTATCCTACTACTTCCCCATGACCTCCAGGACCGAATACAACCTCAGAAGCTTGGCATTAAAGCCCTTTACAACCTGGCCCCAATTGACCTCGTAGGTTTATTATAAGTTTCTCCTCTTTATTTACTCTCTTGACTATCCCATCTCCTGCCTCCCTTTCTCCTCTTCATCTCTACCTCTTAGAATCCCCAGTTTCATTCAACTTTGATCTCAAACACCCTGTCCCCCCATTGGGTCTTAACTGATTCTTCTACTCCCACCTCGCTCCTCTAAACAAAAAAAAATGACTTTGTATTAATTTTGCCTATACTTATACGTGAACGTTTTCTCACTCCTTATGTGTGTGTGTGTGTATTATGAGCTTTTTGTATTAGTTATATATGTATACTATAAGCCTTATGTATTATATATAGGCATTATATATTATATATATTATATATTATACATATAGGCAGTATATGTGATATACTGTGAGCTTTCTGTATGATCACGTATGTATATCGTATAGCTATTCTCATGTGTATTATGAGTTCTGCAAGGTCAAGAATTGCTTTGTTTTTGTCTTTGTAGCCCAGGTGCCTCGAGCAATCACTGGTAAAGAGAAGGCACTTAAAAGGTACTCCTTGACTGAATGATTCCTAGGGCAGAAAATTGAATCTGTACTGACAGACTGGGTGATTGAGAGAACCAGAATTGTATTCTGTCATTCTTGCTCAAGAAGACATAAAGAAGCAGGTCCCTGGCCATAGGGAGAATTGAGTCCAGGACGGTAAACAGCAAATGACATCGAAAGGCTTTCTAGAGAAGGGAACTTTAAGTCCCACACGACAGTATGATGGATGTCTGGTGGTTTCAGTCATACGCATTATAAAATATCCCCACTGAATGGTATCCATATTGAGTTTCTATCCTAGATCTCAGAGGGGCAGATTCAGGAGGACAAGGGTTCTAGTCCTGTCTCTCTTCCATACTACGATACTATGTGACTCAGAGTAAGCATGGCATGTAACCCCTCAGTGTCCTAGGCCACGCTCAAAGGCTGCAAGTAGCAGGGGCAATGCCACTCTGCACTAATAGAAGCACTTTCTCACATTTCCTGTGCTGATGAAAACACAAGTCTGCCTTGCCCTCCTCTCCTCTCCTGTCCCCCTTGCCCCAAATCATCCATCTGATATGTACAGGGACCAACCATCTATGGCTGAATCATAACTAAGCAGGTGGTTGGGAGACTTAAGTCACTAACGTTTGCAAGGCTATGAATTTTAGACGTGGAATGAAAACCACCAAGAGAGTTATTGCTGCATAATAATTGCTTGTCCTAACTTTACCCCATACACCAATACCAAAAGTAAGTCTGCTAAATTCATGTTCACACAAGAGTCAACTGAATCTGACCTTATCGCCCGCTGTCCTGCCAGAGTGAAGAAATGGGCAGCTGAGTTGATTATATTATGTTGGAGAAAAGACAAGCAAAAGTGATTGAAATTTCTACAGAGAACATTATCAGTGCTTGCTTAGAACAATTCTGCATATAAATAGGACATAACATGGTCTGTGTTCAATTTTTCCTCTAGCTGTTGTCAAAGGATGTGATCAAGAAGAGAGAGTATTCACACCCTCACTTTTCTTGCTTCTTTGATATACCGACCTGGAACTTATTAATCAGCATGTTTACATAGCCCTCCAAAAGGAAAAGAACCTCAAGAAATGAAATCGAAAGGGCGGGGAAAGCCCAAACAAAAAATGGCCAAACAAATGAAATTAACTCAAAGGGGAAAGAAATATTATAAAGTTTGGTGCAAAGTACTCAGAGACAGAGAAATCAAACGAGATAAATGCTATTAATTGACAGAATTAACAATGAAAATAAAAACCTGCTCAAGGCTAAGCAGGCAAAATCAGATGTGATCATGGTGAAATCTGGGGGAAAAGAATTAAAATTCTAACATTAGTGCTTGCCATCTAACACTGACAACACTCCCAGGCCAGTTCCGTCCATATAAATGGCTAGCTGCACAGGGCTTCTTTTCCCTGGAGATGAACTCCTGCCTCATTCTAGAAAATAACCAATTTCTCCTGGAACCCCCACAGGTTAACACGAACAACTATCTCCACTGCATTATGTTACACCAACCATTTTCTTTCATCTCCTCGGGGAGTTTGTACAAAGATACAGATCGTTCAAGACAGTCCTAATTTTAAAATATATTGTCACACTGCTCCCCCTGCCCCAATCATTGAAATGTCTCAGAAGTTCCAACATTTTGGCCAACTGGATGAATCAAGTTAATGAGCAAGCTGTAGAAATATATGTAAATCATCCAAGTTGGAGAATCACAGGCTAGAGAAGAGGATGCAACTCTTCAGGCAAATGCATGCATAGTAGCCCATATTTAAGATGTGTCCTCTAGTAGGGAGGAAGCTAAGTGAGGGGATGGGAAGGGTACTGATTTTGAAAGCAAAAGACTTGAGTTCTAATCCTAACTTAAATATTTACTAGGTAACTGGAGATTGTGTAAATGGAATTAACTCTAGCCATTCATAGTCAAAAACCCTACTTAACCTAGGCATAGAAATTACCTCACCCTCACCTTCCTTAAGTGGGGAGGGGAGATGAGTTACCCACAACGTGACAATAAGTAACAAATCAAGAACAAGGGACGGCCCTTTGGGCAGTCCAAATCAATGAAGAGACTGCCATTTGTCCGCTTGAATTAGAGGTGGACCCACGGGAAGTGACGAAAGACACGATCTCTTTAAGTATGTTGGTTACTTCCTGTGGAGGCAGTTCTTCCTCTGAACTTGGTGCTGAAGGACCTCTCCTGAGACCACAGAACGCTTCCACTCTGTATTGTCACATGGGTAAGTTAGGCTGACTTCCTTGGCCTACCTAGGCCGCTTCTAAACTCTGCCTTAAGTAGGCATTTGCCTATCTGGCTGTTAGGCCTTGTGGCTTGTAGCCTGATTCATTTAGCCTTTTAACGTTCTCTCTTGTCCTCTCCCTTTCTCTTTAATCCTATACCTTCACCTTCCTAGTTATAAATAAACTTGCCTTAACCTGATGCTGACTTGGGTCTGATTTAATTACGGAATCAATCTGAATTGTTGTTGATTCCTGGCGGCCACACTTTAAATACATATCTATAAAATACCTAAATTTCCCTCTTGCAAGATACATCCTTCAACCTTTTCAGCTTTTGAATCCTCATTCATAAAAATGGAGGAACCTGAGGAGAAGATCTCTAGTGTCCCTTTAGATGGTTTCTGTTCCTTATCTTTAGCTCTGTATGTAACACAGTAGTCCTGATCTGATCATAAAATGTGCTAACTTTATTCTGTGCCTCAAAGTATACACAACTGTACAAGCAACAAAACTCACCCACCAGGCTTCCTGATTTTTGATTTGGAAAATAATCACCTGACCACACTTCTGCTGGTTCCTCTGATTTCACCTACAACAACCTCTTTGTTGATCCTCTTTAACACTCCATTCTTTTTCTCTCTTTCAAAGCAAAACTAGCTACCTCAAGATCACTGTTTCTTCTACTTTTGAATCAAATAAAGGAACCTGATTACAAGTTGTGCAACCTAGCAACCCAGGGGAGTGAGTGAGTAGCACCAAAACTCAACAGCTAATCAAGAAAGCATCTATTAAATGGATGACTCCAAAAAGTGCTTAACACTAGGCCTGGGCCCTAAGAGGCAATATAGAAATGTTCATTCTTCTCCCACTCCATACCACCACTCTGTACTATATTAGGTTAAGAGGATACATTCAAAAAGGCAAATCAGTTCTTGCCTCCAGAGGGCTTACATTTCAATGGGTATTTTAAACCTTTGAAAGTGCTAGAGACCATGAGAATGAACATTCCCCCAAAGTCTCCATTTACCTCCTCATCTTCTAAGCTTACTTTTTCTTAAGCACCAGTTTTCCATTTAAAATATGCACCTAAACAAATATATTTCTAAAATTGGTCCCATGAGAATGTTTTCTATTACTTTTAACTATATAAGTAAAAAAAAAGCTTTTGGAGTCCAACCTTGGAATTAAAATACTGTTTTTTTTAGCTTTCTTTAATTTTCTTTTTCATTTACTCACAGAAACAATTTTTTGACAATTATTTTCTAACATATTGTAATTTGGATTCTTTCCCTCCCTCCCTCAAAACAGTACATTTAGTTTTATGGTCCTTTGGGCATAGTTTCATACTGCTCTTACAGTTCTGTTCGCAGTTCCCCCAACAGTGTATTAGTATTGCAATTTTCCCATATCCCCTCCAATATTTATAATTTTTTTCTTTTTTTTTTGTTCATGTTATCCCGGCTGATAGGTATGAGGTGATATCTCAGAGTTGTTTTAATTTGCATTTCTCTAATGAATAGTGATTTGGAGCATTTTTTTAATATGGTTATAGATTCAATTTCTTCCTCTGAGAACTGCCAGTTCATATCCTTTGGCTATTTTTCAAAAGGGTAATTGCTTTGTATTCTTGTTAATTTGACTCGATTCTCTATATGCTTGAGAAAAGAGAAACTCTATATACTTTTGTCAGAGATACTTGCTATAAAATGTTTTTCTCAATTTTTGTTTCCCTTCTAATTTTGGTTGCATTGGTTTTGTTTGTACAAACCATTTTTAATTTGATATAATTGAAATTATCAATTTCACTTTTCATTAGGTTTTCTATGTCTTATTTGGTCATAAATTCTTCCCTTATCCATAAGTCTGACAGGTTAGCTTTTCGGTGTTCCCTTAGTTTGTTATGTATCATTCTTTATTTCTAGGTCAGATATCCATTCTGACTATCTTGGTGTACAGTATGAGATGTTGGTCTATAATAATATTGTTTTGAAGGGAAAACAACTTTTGAGTTTCCAACAGATTTGTGAAATGCAGTTTGTCCATGAATTGGGCTCTTGTTGTACCTAACTGATAAAAATCAGGCAGCCATCCCACCTATCCACAGTATGATAAAATATAGTCACAGACAATTTTTATAAACTGAGCCAAGAAAAGTGCAATGAACGATACTCATTCCAATGATGACTTCATTTCCTATAACTAGAGATGAAGTCTTTCACAGAACAAATGTGTGTTTAATGGCACGGAGTTGGAAGTCAAGCAGAGATTTTGATGACCATTTGTTTGAGAAACTATAAATGGTCCTAGCTAAGACCTGGCCTAAATGAGTACAAAGGTCCCTTCCAACTCTCAGATCCTATGAGTCTAGGATAATTTCTTTTTTCTTTTTTTTAAAACCCTTTCCATCCATCTTAGAATTAATACTGTATATTGGTTCCAAGGCAGAAGAGTAGTAAGGGCTAGGCAATGGAGGTTAAGTGACTTGCCCAGGGTCATGCCTTTAAGAAGTGCTTGAAACCATATTTGAACCCAGGACCTCTAGGACTGGCTCTTAATCCACTGAACCATGTAGCTGTCCCCAAGACTAGGATTAATCCAATTTTCTCAAACGATCGCCAAACTGATTTTAATCATTTGTTTAAGCGCACAGAGGTCAGACATTTTGTGTGTACAGACATGATTATAATAATGATGATGATGATAACCAACATTCATTCAGAGCTTTAAGACATGCCAAGAACTTTGTATGTGTTGCCTCATTTAATCTGATTCGATTTTGTTTGTTTGTTTGTGGGGAGGAGAACTCCTAGCAGAGGAAATGTCTTCCACAGATGCAGGCTGGCAATCTGACTGTAACTTAGAGCCTTTAAAAGTTGCCTGGAGTATAGACGGGTTAAGCCAAGCATTTATTATGGACTTATTATTTATTATAGGGCAGGTTTCAGTGCCAGAAATATGAAGAGGAAAAAGTAGCAGTCCTTGTTCTTGAGTTTACATTCTCCAGGCGGATACAATTTGCCTATATAAATATATGAAAAATAAATACAGGGTAATGGCGGTGAAGGGAAAGGTGAGACTATGGCAGCAGCAGAGATCAGCAAAAGCCTCAGGTGGAAGATGGAGCTGAGCTTAAAAACAAGATATTCTAAGAGTTTATTATGCAGTGCATTCCAGCTCTGTGCTCGGACAATTCATGAGAGGCAAGGGAAGACTTGAACCCATGTCCAGCCAACTTCAAGGAGCCAGATCAGCTCTATTTCCTATCCCATACTGCTCATCATTTTCTAATATTAAGACTACTAAATCATGTGACCCATTTTATCAGATTTAAATGACCAAATCCTAAGACTTCATTATTGCAACTTTGGGACCAAATGACAGTTACTGCAGTGACTACATGAACTAGTCATTATCGAAAAGGTGGACATTCATTTACAAATGAAGGAAATTTCTAGTTGAATGCATTCCATTCTCTCTGAATGACACTAGACCATTACACAGAGAAAATAATCGTTCAAATCATTTTTTTACACAGAATCTACTTTGAAGATGACAAGGAAATGTAGGCTGCTATAAAAGGAGTGCTTTAGAGGTCACAAAGAAAATTATGGAATCAGTTTAAAGTGAGATAGAAAAAAGTAAGATGTGCATATTCAATTTAGAAAGGGCTACATTAAAAATGAAACATTTTCTTTAGGCCATAGCAATTTCTCAAAATAACATTCAGATTTATCTTCATAATTTGGGGGGGGTAAATATATATATATATTTTTTTTCCATATTAGTTATCTTTTAGACACCGTGTTTGGCTGTAATTAGAGCACATGCTTTACAGTTTCAACAAAGTGAAGAAAAAGATTCTCTACCTAATATCTCTTCCCAAATCCCAGACCTGTAATTCTTTTCCTTGCTGTTGGGCATTGTTTCCTGTCCCTGTCTCTTCTGAAATATGAAATTACATCTTTTTTATTTTACTGTGATCTTCCTGAGATACATCCATCTATACACTTATATGTATGAAGCTAGCCTCTTCTCTCTAGAATTTTCTCTTTTTTCCAGTCTATAAATTTTGTTTTCGCAGTTGTTCCTTGGTGCTCCCACACTGAAATTTTGGGATCAAAGGATCCTAGGTGCAGGGCTGAAACAGATCTCAGAGGTCAAGCCCAACTCCATCATTGTATAAATGTGAAAACCGAGATACAGAGAGATTAAGTAATTTGCCCAGTTATAGAGATACGATCCAAGGCAAGATTTGAACCCAGGTCCTCCCATTGATTTCGTTGCTTTATTTTCTCTTTTTCCATAATATTAATGCTTCCAAAAAGTGATTAGAACTGAATTACGTGGGCCAGCTAGATGGTTCAGGGAGAGAAAGCCAGGCTTAGAGATGGGAGTTCTGTTTTCAAATCTGATTTCAGATACTTCCTAGCTAGGTGAATGGGGGGGGGCAAATCACTAAATCCAGATTGCCTAGCCCTTAACACTCTTCTGCCTCAGATCCAATACTTGCTTACTATCAATTCTAAGACAGAAGGCAAGGGTTTAAAAAAAATGAACTACATATAAAAATCTAGTTAAGTTATCAATAGTTAAGAAGGCAAAAGGCTAAAGCAATTCAGTAGCAGTAAATCTTGGCCATAGAGACTTGAGACACAAAGAAATTAGAAGAGGGAGGATGTGGGAGTTACTAACCAAATGGAGATGATCAGGAATAGGGGCTTTCAAATGCCGTAGGCCCCAAGTGCATATCCCCTGCTGCCTCTTAGCCCAGCACATGACCTTTTGCTTTCTTCTATGAGCAGATCGCCATTCTCTCTTGGGAGGATGCTCAGTTCTCCCATGCCACACCTCTCGACATCTTTCCATCTTAACTCACGTTCTCTTCCTTTGCTCCAATCTGAGAGGAGAAGGTGGCCCTTCTTCTCCTTGTCTGGGCTAATGCCCTCTACTTGTGTCCCCGACCCCATCTCTCAGTCTGTCTGTCTGTCTGTCTGTCTCATTTCCAAATAGTCTCAGCCCATTTGAAAAAAAAATAGCTTATAAAAACATGAGAGACGGTTTTCCGTTTATGAAGTAGTATTGGGTTGGTATTGAAATCATTCTCTCTCTCTTTTTCTGCTATGATAGTTCAGGAAACAGCAGTACAGCTAAGGTACTATTACTAAGCATGGGAGGGAACAAAATTAATTTGTACATTCCAAAATACCATTTAATTTCCTTTACTGCCTTCTCCTGTCTCTCATCGCCATGCCGTTCCAACCTGCCAAACCACTTGTCTCCCCTCAATCCCAACTTATCTCAGAACTAATCTTCTCTGGGAAGCTAACCCAATTAGCAGGGAAGCATATTCATAGGTACCCTTGGGCAAATAATTTCCCATCAACACTTAAAATAAATTTTAAGAACTCAGGAAACCTCAGACAAGAGAAAGCTAAATTATTCTAATACCTTCTTTAAAGAGAATGTACTTCAAATAGGAAAAAATAGCACATTTGGGGTGTAGACTGCAGAGCGTCTATTACACTGCAAGTACGCCGTGACTAGAAAATCAAGTTGAACTCAACAGAATATTAATGCTAGAAAGGATGAGCAACATAATGCCCACTGCCAGTCGCCCTGATCTTTAATGATCAAGAGCAGAGAAAAATCAGCATTTCAGATTTCTGCCAACTTATACAACCTATTCCGTGCGCTCTTCTTCTATAGGTGGCTTACTATGGGCAGCTGGTCATAGCAGATCATTTCTGGCAGCAGTTTGACGGCATCAAATTGCTCGAATATTTACTGCTTTCTATCTTGCTGACATGCCACTGTCTCTACCTCATCTGCAGTCGATGTGCCAATATCTGAAAATGTATTATTAGACGTGTGGTCTAGCCAAGCCAAAGTTGATGCAATTTTGTCTGAGTAGACCCGATTACTAAGTAAAGCAGGTGAGAAGGCCCTTCTCTGACACTGTTCACTCTCCTTTATTTATGCTTCCTTCCCACAGCAGCTGGGAATCCAGCAGGAAGCCTTTTCTCTCCAAGAGCCCAGTTATTCTTGAGCTAAAACAGGAAAGGGAAGATAAGGTGGCTTAGCAGAACCTCTGGATCCATGGCCAGTGAGACACCATTTTCCCTTTCTTAGCAGGGGCCAGAGAAAGGAAAAGGAGGAGCCTGTTTCCAGTCTGTAAAGTGAGGCGCCAAGTGTGCCTAGATCCAGGCACACTTCCATATGTCCCCATAAATCCCCATGCAAATGTAAGACCACAAGTAGATCGCAAAGCCAAACATAAAAAGTGATCTGATTGTCTGAGCTCATTGGATAGCCGAAAGTTGACAAGGGTGTTACAAAATAACTTGGCCCCTCCCAAGCGAGAGTAGGCGCTGCGTGTCAGTCCCCTCACCTGTGAAGCGCCATTGTGACATCTTCACGGTAAATTAAACTTAGCAATTTCATTCTCCTTCTGATTTCAAATACCCTTCTCATCAAGTGAGAATTTCCTAAAATGACAATTTAAAATATGCAGAAGTGAACGCAGTACGAGCCCTTGATCTATTTCTTTTGGAAACTCTACAAGTTAAACCTTGTGAGCACATCATTGTAGCCTGCTGAGCTTTCACAAGCAGGGCCACTGGCTGAGACCAAGAGGGCCAAGCCTCCATGCAGGGGTACTCGATGGCATGTGAAGGAGGAGCCTTCGTCAGGGCGGAATGGCTGTACGGGGTCCTACCTGGATTTCTCGGTATCCGCTTTCGTCGATCTCGGAAGGCTGCACCTGACTGGAGGGCCTCCAGCAGATTATCCATCACACCTGTCTCACCCTCTGGAGGAACAGAGAAAGCAGAATTAATCTCGGAGCATTTCAAATGAAAGGGAGAAAAATTGTTCTAAAGGTAGGGGGAGTCACATTTCCATAATACCCCTAATTTCAAAACATGGGTCTATTTTTACAGCATGACTCTTCGGTGCCATGGACTGACTACTTGGCTTATTACATACTGTTAAGCACAATTCATCGTTTCAACTTGAAGCCACTGTCTTTTATATAATTGATGATAGCTTGGGATGCAAATAAACACTGGCTGATCAGCTAGTTACCTACAAAGATTCTTACCAAAGCAAGAAACCACTGGCCTCCTTTAATGCAATCAATGTGGAGGGAATTATTTGATGAGGCAGAGTTATACAAGGTTAAATACTGATTGTATTAATACATCAAGCATTCAACTGTCATCAGCTACAATCTCCAAAGACACTGTTTGCAAAACACATTTCCATTTGATTTAAGCTTAACCCTTCTTGTTTGCCCATTCCACAAGGCTGACATTAAAGGGGAGGAAAAGTTGACTGGCAATATGGCCATCCTAAACAGGGAGACAGAAGCCAGAAACTCTTTGTCTTTCCCCCAAGGAAAAGAGGTTAATTTTCTAAATCTTGTGATTAAGAGTCTTTTCATTACATAAAAGATGCCCAGGAAAAGATCTCAAACACATTTTCAACCGTTTTTCATCTTTTTACCTCCTCTCAGTTAATAGATCGGTCAATAGAAAGTAAAAAAAGACTCAATTGTGCCAGAAATCTTTGCTTTTTGGTTTAATGACCATTGACCCCCCCCCCCACTATACTCTAGGTTCCCCGAGTGACCTGGGACCACTTCTCCACTAACTAGCTATGACCTATATATGTTCCTCTAATGTGAAGAGAAGCTGCATGGAAGAGAAGTGAGTGAATCTGTTTTTAAGCTCTCTCTTGAAAGTCTTACTTGGACCCAAGGTTTGCTGAAACCCTGTGCCTTTCCCTTCCCCTCCTATCCCTACTTGTCTACCTGAGTCTTATGAATCCACAATCTATGTACTTCCAATTGGTTGAGCCCTCTGGAATGACCATTGGAAGCACTACTTCCCCTGAGCAGAGCACCTGAGCCACTCCCTCTCTTTCTCCCAGCTGGGATAAGGCAGTGGAGGAGTGGGGGGGGGACTTGGTCTTGGGGGGGGCATGGCATGTAATGTCTAAAAGATTCTAAAAGGTTCATCATCACTGCTCTAGATTGTTTTCTCTCAAGGAGTTCAGAACTTTAGAACAGTCAGTCATCCTCTGCGCTCAGCTCTGCCTTTGTTATTGGTGATCCAACTTATACCTTGATATCCTGGCCTCCTAGTTTTAATTCTGAACTCATCTCCCAATACCTCCATCTTCACTTCACCCTAGCTGCATCCAAGGGATGGGTAAACCCTTGATCTGCCAATCACTCATAACTCTTTGACCTTTAGTATCCAGAACTCTCTAATTCTTCTATCTAACCATAACAACCTTCTATCCTTATATTTCTTCTTCCTCATTTGTCCTATTGCAATTTCTGGTGTGCCAAACCTTCCAGCTACCAACCCCTACCTCTCCTTCTCTATTCCTACTCATGAACTGCTGAACTCTCTGAAAGCAAGTCACAGAATCATAGAGTTAGAAAGGATCTTCATGGCATTTAGTACAGCTCAGACCTGAAAGGACACTGACAGTCA
Organism: Gracilinanus agilis; assembly: GCF_016433145.1. Classification (NCBI taxonomy): domain Eukaryota; kingdom Metazoa; phylum Chordata; class Mammalia; order Didelphimorphia; family Didelphidae; genus Gracilinanus; species Gracilinanus agilis. The sequence goes on along the minus strand of NC_058136.1, from coordinate 51,263,651 downwards.
CTCAAACTGCAAATCAAATGGATTCATTACAAATTTACAAAATTTAATCTCATTTGGGCCCTCACTACTGCATGACTACCCTTTTATTCTTCTGTGATTGATCCTCTGTACATTCATAATCATATAATGAGGACTCTCCTGATTCCTGGACACATCATCCATCCAAGTATTAGTATTCTCTTCTACTATTCACATTAGTTCAGTTTTCATCTCTATGTAAATGATCCCCAGATCTAAATACACAGCCCTTGTCCTTCATCTGAGCTCCGATCCCATACTACCCATTGCCTTTTGGCTATCTTAAACTAGATATCTTGAGGACATTTCAAAATCAGTATGTCAAAAATAGTACTCGTTATTTTGCTCCTGTGAACTCTCTTCTCTTCCCAACTTTCCTATTACTGTTGAGAACACTGCCAATTTTAAAGTCACTGTAGATCATAACCTGCGTGACACCAGTGACTTCTCAGTCAGGTGACAAACATTTATTTACTAAGTGCCTACTATGTGCCAGGTGCTTTGCTAAGTGCTGAGGATGCGACTGCAAACAAAAACAAAGACAGCCATTGCCCTCTAGGAATTTAGAGCCTCATATACAAACATACACAAAAAAAGCTGAAAAGTCAGGGGAGAGGAGAAGGATCGGTGGTGGATATGCATAATTGAGAAGTCCAAAGAAATCCCATCACAATACAGCTGGTGGGAAGTGGGGAAAGATTGTGCTGAGTCCCCTCTTTGAATGGAGATTTTAGAGCTCAAGTCTCAGAGGGTCCAATCAGAGTAGGAGAGAGGGTAATAGCGACAGATGAGAAAGTGCCAAGGATTCAATCTTGCAGGATAATGAAATTTCCCCATGATGGGGATTCCTTTCTCAGACTCACTTTACATAGGTGATCAGTTGTCAAATCTTGTTATTTTTATCTTAACAATATTTCTCTCATATCCATGCTCTTTTCTCTACCCAGGCAAAGACCACCCCAGTTCCAGCCCTCATCTCTTCTCACTTGTACTATTGTAATACACTTTTTTTTACATTTTTAAACCCTTAACTTCTGTGTATTGGCTCTAAGGCAGAAGCGTGGTAAGGGTGGGCAAAGGGGGTCAAGTGACTTGCCCAGGGTCACACATCTGGGAAGTGTCTGAGGCCAGATTTGAACCTACGACCTCCCATCTCTAGGCCTGACTCTCAATCCACTGAGCTACCCAGTTGCCCCTTGTAATACACTTCTTTCTTTTTTTTTTTTTAAACCCTTACCTTCCGTCTTGGAGTCAATACTGTGTATTGGCTCCAAGGCAGAGGAGTGGTAAGGGTAGGCAATGGGGGTCAAGTGACTTGCCCAGGGTCACACAGCTGGGAAGTGTCTGAGGCCAGATTTGAACCTAGGACCTCCCGTCTCTAGGCCTGGTTCTCAATCCACTGAGCTACCCAGCTGCCCCCTTTGTAATACACTTCTAATTGGCCTCCAAGCCTCAAGTTTCTTCCTTCTCCAACCGGTCATCCACTCAGCTGCCAAAATGATTTTCCTAAAGTGCAGGGCTAACAATGTCACCTCTCTCTTTCAATAAAGTTAGTAGGTTCCTTATTAAGTCTAGGATCAAATATCAGATCTTTTGTTTGGTTTTGAAAGCCCTTCACAACCTGACTTTTTATTACCTTTCCTGCCTTCTTATACCTGCCTCCTTTTTATGCAATTAGATCAACGTCATGACCAAACATGAAAGAAGAGGGCTAATGAAAAAGCATAATGTCCCCTCTCCTGACAGACAGATGAAGGATTCAGAATTTGCAGAATCACTCAGAGAGACACACACACACAACAACAACAACAACAACAACAACAACAACAACAACAACAACAACAACAACAACACACTGCTTTTAGACATGGCCATTGTGGAAATTTATTTTGCTCCGACTACATATTTATAGCAGATGTTTTGCTTTTCTTTCATTCTCAATTGAAGAGGTAGGGAGAGAAGGCAGATGTTTTGCTAATTAAAAAATAAAATTCAATTTGAAAAATGTTTTAATCCTAGATATGAAAAGTCTGATTTTATTTAGAAGTCTTAGAAAGCTTTTCAATAAAGTGACATGATGCCCCAAAATAAGTGTGTTGGTATTGGCAAGGGAGGCTTGACATAAAATAGGAGCCCAGTTCTGAACTTATGAATTTGAAGATCTGCCAGTGGGGAGGAAGATGTGAGGAACTGAACAGCTGATCCAGTTCTAGATGGAAATTGGCAGAAGAGAAATACAAGGTAAAAGGAGAAAGAAAAAGTTAGCTTGGGCTGTGGTGAAAACAGAAGAGAAAGATTGAGGGGGGCTGTAGGACCTTACATACATCTAAGGAGCAAAGGACAGAGGAATGAAACCAGCAGGTCCACCCACCTCTGAAGGAGTATAGAGAAGAGAGCTGGTCTTTTCTCAAGGTACCTCTTCCCTCGCTACACCTGTCTTGGTGCATATACCACAAAGAAGCTGCTGGCCTTTTTCACCCCTAAAATTTCAGGATCCCGAATCAGGCTCCTTCAACCACAAAGAGGCCAGGAATGAACTAGAGACAAATATAAATGTTAATCAGGGGTTCCTAAACTTTTTGGTTTGGACTTCTTTGGTAGACTGGTAAAGCCCCTTCACCCCTGCTTAGAAAAATGTTTTTAAGTGCACAAAATAAAATACATAAGATTATAAAAGTAACCAATCTACTAAACTATAGAAATCAATTCATTAAAAAATAAAGTTTGTGCACCCCCGGTTAAGAGGCTCTAGTTTAAATTAAGTCAGAGTGCCAAACCTGTGCCTGAGTGTTAGGAATTTTCCTAAATGGGAGCTCTGATTGATGTGTGATTATACTCTTAACTTTTGATTTAATATAAAGCCACTAAAACTACAGAGGGAATTACAAGGACCAGAGGAAACATTATATTGCCACTAAACTTAAATGAGCTCCTAACTGAAGGAGTATAGATGAGAATATATCCAGAAACAAAGAAGGGAGGAAGGAGAAAGGGAGGAAGGAGTATCATTGGTCACCAGTACACTTCACAACCACATCTTGTATGTACATAGTAATTTGTATGTTGTCAATCTCATGTGCTGCTGTATAAAGATGAAGAACCTCATGCTACTGCTCTGAGTTCATTATAAGTTTATGTTATACAACCTCTCCTGGGCTCTCATTGCTGCTGGGCAATCCTGTATTTCCTTTATGAAACCTTTCCACTAACCCACTGTTCGAAACCTTTTCTTCCTTCTTCTAGCCTCTCGTGGCTTTCTCTTCCCTTACCCTCTCAGCTAAGAATATTGCCTCACATTTTATAGAAAAAAACTTGAGGCCATTCACCATGAGCTCCCTTTCCTCTGCTCTTCCTCCTCTCCTATCCCTCAGATATCTTCTGCCATTGTCTTTCACTCCTGTTTTCACATGATGAAGTGGCCTTACTCTTGACCAAAGCCCACCTTTGTTCAAGCAATCCCATTCCATCTTATCTCCAGCAGAATGCCCCTTCTCTTGTCCCTACTCTTTCACTTAGCTTCGTTTTCTCCATGTCTATTGTCGCCTGCCCTACTGCCTACAAACTCACCCATGTCTCCCCTATCCTCAAAAATAGCCACACCAGGATTGAGAGTCAGGCCTAGAGACCGGAGGTCCTAGGTTCAAATCCAGCCTCAGACACTTCCCAGCTGTGTGACCCTGGGCAAGTCACTTGGCCCCCATTGCCCACCCTTCCACCTAGGAGCCAATACACAGAAGTTAAGGGTTTTTAAAAAAATAGCCACACCTAATCTTTCCATCCCCCTAACTATTGTACCACATATCTCCTCTGCCCTTTTTGGCTAAATGCCTTGAGAAAGCCATCTACAATAGGTTCCTTCACATTTTCTCCTCCCAACCTCAGTCACTCTTTTCAAAATTATTTAATTGCCCAAGCCAGTGGGCCTTTTCTCATTTCTTATTCTCCCTAATGTCTCTGCAACTGCTGATACTGTTAATCACCCTCTTCTCCTGGATACTCTCTTCTCTCTAGGTTTTTGGGACATCACTCTCTCTTAGTTCTTCTCCTACCTTTTGGACCAGTCCTTTTTAATCTCCTTTCCTGGATCATTATTCAGGTCATGCCCATTAACCATAGCCGTCTCTCTGGATCCTGTCCTGAGCCCCTTCTCTACTCCCACACTATTTCACTTGATGATATCATTAGCTCCCATGGAGTTAATTACCATCTCTAAGCTGATGATCCTCAAACCTACCTTTCCTGTCCCAATCTCTCTGCAGACTTCCAATCAACAGACTTTCAGACATCTCAACCTGGACATTCAGTAGTGGCCTTAAAACCAATATACCCCAAACAGAACTCATTATCTTTCATCTTAAATCCTCACTTCCTCAATACTTTCTTTTTTTTAAACCCTTGTACTTCGGTGTATTGTCTCATAGGTGGAAGAGTGGTAAGGGTGGGCAATGGGGGTCAAGTGACTTGCCCACGGTCACACAGCTGGGAAGTGGCTGAGGCTGGATTTGAACCTAGGACCTCCTGTCTCTAGGCCTGACTCTCACTCCACTGAGCTACCCAGCTGGCCCCCCTCAATACTTTCTTATTCCTGTTCAGGGTGCCATCATCCTCCCAGTTCCCCAGGCTCAGTACTTAAGTATTATCTTAGATAAGGCCTGTTGATTTCACTCTTGCCACATCTCTTGAATATTCCCCCTTTCTCTCTTCTGACACTACCACCACTCCTGATCCTCATCCCCTCAAGCTTGGACTATTGCAGTAACCTACTGTGAGTCTGCCTGCCTGAAGTCTCCCCTCTCTCTCTAATCCAACCTCCAAAGTTATTTTCCTAAAGTGTAATTCAGCTCATGTCATCCCTCCACCCACATAAACACACTCGAGAAACTCCAGGGGCTCTCTAGTAACTAGGATCAAATCAAAAATCAGTCCTCTGTTTGGCATTCAAAGCTCTTCATAACATAACTCCTTCTCCCTCCCCCTGGCTCACAGACACTCTTCTAGTTCTCTTTCACCTTACTTCTTAACACATTCTCTTGGATCCAGTGATGACATGAGTTTCTCTGCTATTCCACAAACAAAACCGTCCATCTTTCCGCTCCAGGTATTCTCTCTGACTGTCTTCCATGCCTGTAACGCTCTCTCTCCTCAGTTCTGACTACTGACTTCACTGGTTTCCTTCAAGTTTCACCTAATATCCCATCTTCTATAGGAAGCCTTCCTCAACCCCCCTTAATCCTAATGTCTTCCCTCTGTTCACTATTTCCCATTTGTTCTGGACATATTTATTTGCTTGTTGCGAGCTCCTTGTGGGCTGAGACTGTCCTTTGCTTCTCTTTGTATCCCCAGGACTTAATACAGTGTGTGGTACTTATTAGGATCTTAATAAATGTTTATTGACTAACTCAGAATGTAAGTTCTTGAAGTGAAGGGCTATTTTATTTCTTCATATCTTTAGATACTAGCACAGCACTTTCTACATAGTTATTTGCATAATACTTGCTTGCTGAATTGACTTGAAGGATGACAGCTTCTCAAAGCTAAAAATGAACCTACCCTGTGTGGAAGCTCTCTAGTCCAACCCAAACCTGAACGAGACTCTCCTATACATTCTACTCATCAGATGGTCACCCAAACCCTGCTTGAAGATTTTCAGGGGCGGGGAGCCTATCATTTCCCAAGGTAGTCATTCCACTACTGATGAACTCTTCCATCTTTGCTATTTTCAGTGATGTCTTCCATGTGTAAAGATAATAACGATCGGAACACACTATTTCTGTCGAGAGAACGAAAGTCTATTCTCTACTAGGCCGAAAAAAGATAGACAGTTTCTGATTATGATCTTCATTTAAACTTAAACATTTTTTCAACATGGCACATTTGTTAAAAAGAAACACAGTAAGAAAAGGTTAGAGCTAGAAAGGCTCTAGTCCAAGCCCTTCATTTTACAGATGAGTACAATGAATGGAAATGCCAGCGATGTTTATCCAATGACAGGTCTTTAGAAATAATGGCAACAACAATTTCCCAAGGGAAGAATAAAGGGGAAGAAACTGAATGTCCAGTCTCCCTTTGGCAAACACAGGGAAAAATTAAAGGTGGAAGTAGACCTTCCATGGCTATAGAGGGTGAGGCAGTGGAGAACTTTGGAGAAATGTGAATATTATGGATATATTTTAATCCAATGGTCATCTGAACTTTCTATCAGGAAGCAAGGAATGACTTTAAGTTTCTTATTAAACTCCTCAATGAAAATTATCTTTATGATATAAGATGAATCTAAATGAATTATTTTACCCACTTGAGATTTTTTTCTTGACTATAAAGAGAAATTGTCAAAAATGTATCCTCTCTATGTGGGAGAGGGAGAGGGAGAGGGAGAGGGAGAGGGAGAGGGAGAAGGAGAGAGAGAGGGAGAGGGAGAGGGAGAGGGAGAGAGAGAGAGAGAGACAGAGAAAGAAGAGAAGAGACAGAGAGAGAGAGAGAGAGAGAGAGAGAGAGAGAGAGAGAGAGAGAGAGAGAGAGAGAGAGAGAGAGAGAGAGAGACCTGGTAAATGTGA